>NW_028142147.1:94626-162631 GCF_055691185.1 Crinia signifera
TGTATATGGGGGAGAGTGAAGGGCAGGGGTATTTGTATATAGGGGTAGAGTGAGGGGCAGAGGTATATGTATATAGGGGGAGAGTGAGGGGCAGAGGTATAAAGTATGTATATGGGGGAGAGTGAGTATATGGGGGGAGCCCCTCACTCACCCCAATATGCATATACCCTGCCCCTCACCCCCCTCTCCATATACATATATTCACCTACATCCTACTTCACTTCTCATACTGCTCCTCATTCACTTCCCATCCTGCTGCTCATTCACTTCCCATATTCACTCCATATTCACTTCCTATACCAGCTCCTCATTCACTTCACATCTTGCTTCACTTTCCATGCCTTCTCATTCTCTTCCCATATCTGCTCCTCATTCACTTCCCATACCAGCTCCCGCTTTCTTTACAATACCAGCTCTTCATTCACTTTCCATCCTGCTGCTCATTCACTTCACATACCAGCTCCTCATTCACTTCCCATCCTGCTGCACTTCCCATACCTGCTCCTCCTTCACTTCCCATCCTGCTCCTCATTCTTTTCTCATACCACCTCCTCCTTCACTTCCCATCCTGCTCCTCATTCACTTCCCATACCAGCTTCTCATTCACATCCCATCCTGCTCCTGCTTCACTTCCCATACCTACTGCTCATTCACTTCCCTTCCTGCTCCTCATTCACTTCCCATACCAGCTCCTCATTCACTTCCCATACCAGTTCCTCATTCACTTTCCATCCTGCTCCTCATTCACTTCCCATACCTGCTCCTCTTTCACTTCCCCTCCTGTTCCTGCTTCACTTCCCATACCAGCTCCTCATTCACTTCCCATCCTGCTCCTGCTTCATTTCCCATATCTGCTCCTGCTTCACTGCCCATCCTGCTCATACCAGCTTATCATTCACTTCCCATCCTGTTCTTCATTCACTTCCCATACAAGCTCCTCATTCACTTCCCATCCTGCTCTTGCTTCACTTCCCATACCTGCTCCTCATTCACTTCCCATACCAGCTCCTCATTCAATTTCCATACCAGCTCCACGTTCACTTCCCATACCAGCTCCTCATTCACTTCCCATCCTGCTCCTCATTCACTTCCCATATCAGCTCCTCATTCACTAACCATCCTGCTCCTCATTCACTTCCCATGCTGCTCCTGCTTCACTTCCCATACCAGCTCCTCATTCACTTCCCATCCTGCTCCTGCTTCACTTCTCATACCACCTCCTCATTCACTTCCCACCCGTCTCCTGCTTCACTTCACATACCTGCTCCTCATCCACTTACCATCCGTCTCCTGCTTCACTTCCCATACCAGCTCCTCATTCCCTTCCCATCCTGCTCCTCATTCACTCCCCATCCTGCTCCTCATTCACTTCCCATACCAGCTTCTCATTCACTTCCCATCCTGCTCCTGCTTCACTTCCCATACCAGCTCCTCATTCAATTCCCATACCACCTCCTCATTCCCTTCCCATCCTGCTCATCATTCACTTCCCATACCAGCTCCTCATTCACTTCCCATCCTGCTCCTCATTCACTTCCCATCCTGCTCCTGCTTCACTTCCCATCCTGCTCCTCATTCACTCCCCATACCAGCTCCTCATTCACTTCCCATCCTGCTCCTCATTCACTTCTCATCCTGCTCCTGCTTCACTTCCCATACCTGCTCCTCATTCACTACCCATTCTGCTCATCATTCACTTCCCATACCACCTCCTCATTCACTTCCTATCCTGCTTCTGCTTCACTTCCCATACCACCTCCTCATTCAATTCCCATACCAGCTCATTATTCACTTCCCATCCTGCTCCTCATTCACTTCCCATCCTGCTGCTCATTCACTTCACATACCAGCTCCTCATTCACTTCCCATCCTGCTCCACTTCCCATACCTGCTCCTCCTTCACTTCCCATCCTGCTCCTCATTCACTTCCCATACCAGCTTCTCATTCACATCCCATCTTGCTCCTGCTTCACTTCCCATACCTGCTGCTTATTCACTTCCCTTCCTGCTCCTCATTTACTTCCCATACCAGCTCCTCATTCACTTCCCATACCAGTTCCTCATTCACTTTCCATCCTGCTCCTCATTCACTTCCTATACCAGCTCCTCATTCAATTTCCATACCAGCTCCACGTTCACTTCCCATACCAGCTCCTCATTCACTTCCCATTCTGCTCCACATTCACTTCCCATACCAGCTCCTCATTCACTAACCATCCTGCTCCTCATTCACTTCCCATGCTGCTCCTGCTTCACTTCCCATACCAGCTCCTCATTCACTTCCCATCCTGCTCCTGCTTCACTTCTCATATCACCTCCTCATTCACTTCCCACCCGTCTCCTGCTTCACTTCACATACCTGCTCCTCATCCACTTACCATCCGTCTCCTGCTTCACTTCCCATACCAGCTCCTCATTCCCTTCCCATCCTGCTCCTCATTCACTCCCCATCCTGCTCCTCATTCACTTCCCATACCAGCTTCTCATTCACTTCCCATCCTGCTCCTGCTTCACTTCCCATACCAGCTCCTCATTCAATTCCCATATTACCTCCTCATTCCCTTCCCATCCTGCTCATCATTCACTTCCCATACCAGCTCCTCATTGACTTCCCATCCTGCTCCTCATTCACTTCCCATCCTGCTCCTGCTTCACTTCCCATCCTGCTCCTCATTCACTTCCCATACCAGCTCCTCATTCACTTCCCATCCTGCTCCTCATTCACTTCTCATCCTGCTCCTGCTTCACTTCCCATACCTGCTCCTCATTCACTACCCATTCTGATCCTCATTCACTTCCCATACCACCTCCTCATTCACTTCCTATCCTGCTTCTGCTTCACTTCCCATACCAGCTCCTCATTCAATTCCCATACCAGCTCATTATTCACTTCCCATCCTGCTCCTCATTCACTTCCCATCCTGCTGCTCATTCACTTCACATACCAGCTCCTCATTCACTTCCCATCCTGCTGCACTTCCCATACCTGCTCCTCCTTCACTTCCCATCCTGCTCCTCATTCACTTCCCATACCACCTCCTCCTTCACTTCCCATCCTGCTCCTCATTCACTTCCCATACCAGCTTTTCATTCACATCCCATCCTGCTCCTGCTTCACTTCCCATACCTGCTGCTTATTCACTTCCCTTCCTGCTCCTCATTCACTTCCCATACCAGCTCCTCATTCACTTCCCATACCAGTTCCTCATTCACTTTCCATCCTGCTCCTCATTCACTTCCCATACCAGCTCCTCATTCACTTCCCATCCGGCTCCTACTTCACTTCCCATACCAGCTCCTCATTTACTTCCCATACCAGCTCCTCATTCAATTCCCATACCAGCTCCTCATTCATTTCCCATACCAGCTCCTCATTCACTTCCCATCCTGCTCCTGCTTCACTTCCCATACCTGCTCCTCATTCACTACCCATTCTGCTCCTCATTCACTTCCCATACCACCTCCTCATTCACTTCCTGTCCTGCTTCTGCTTCACTTCCAATACCAGCTCCTCATTCAATTCCCATACCAGCTCATTATTCACTTCCCATCCTGCTCCTGCTTCACTTCCCATACCAGATCCTCATTCACTTCCCATCCTGCTCCTCATTGATTTTCCATACCAGCTTCTCATTCACTTCCCATCCTGCTCCTGCTTCACTTCTCATACCACCTCCTCATTCATTTCCCATCCGTCTCCTGATTCACTTCACATACCTGCTCCTCATCTACTTGCCATCCGTCTCCTGCTTCACTTCACATACCTTCTCCTCATCCACTTCCCATCCTGCTCCACTTCCCATACCTGCTCCTGATTCACTTCCCATACCAGCTCCTCATTCACTTCTCATACCAGCTCCTTTTTTCACTTTCTATCCTGCTCCTCATTCACTTCCCATACCAGCTCCTCATTCACTTCCCATACCACCTCCTCATTTACTTCCCGTCCTGCTCCTCATTCACTTCCCTTACCACCTCATTCACTTCCCCTCCTTCTCTTCATTCACTTCCCATACCAGCTCCTCATTTACTTCCCATACCAGCTCCTCATTCACTTCCCATCCTGCTCCTGCTTCACTTCCCATCCTGCTCCTGCTTCACTTCCCATCCTGCTCCTCATTCACTTCCCATCCTGCTCCTCATTCACTTCCCATACCAGCTTGTAATTCACTTCCCATCCTGCTCCTGCTTCACTTCCCATACCAGCTCCTCATTTACTTCCCATACCAGCTCCTCATTCATTTCCCATACCAGCTCCTCATTTACTTCCCATACCAGCTCCTCATTCAATTCCCATACCAGCTGCTCATTCATTTCCCATACCAGCTCCTCATTCACTTCTCATCCTGCTCCTCATTCATTTCCCATACCAGCTCCTCATTCACTTCCCATCCTGCTTCTGCTTCACTTCACATACCTGCTCCTCATTCACTTCCCATTCTGCTCCTCATTCACTTCCCATACCACCTCCTCATTCACTTCCTATCCTGCTTCTGCTTTACTTCCCATACCAGCTCCTCATTCAATTCCCATACCAGCTCCTCATTCAATTCCCATACCATCTCATTATTCACAACCCATACCAGCTCCTCATTTACTTCCCTTCCTGTTCCTCATTCACTTCCCATACCAGCTCCTCATTCACTTCCCATGCTGCTCCTGCTTCACTTCCCATACCAGCTCCTCATTCACTTCCCATCCTGCTCCTGCTTCACTTCTTATACCACCTCCTCATTCACTTCCTATCCTGCTTCTGCTTTACTTCCCATACCAGCTCCTCATTCAATTCCCATACCAGCTCCTCATTCAATTCCCATACCATCTCATTATTCACAACCCATACCAGCTCCTCATTTACTTCCCTTCCTGTTCCTCATTCACTTCCCATACCAGCTCCTCATTCACTTCCCATGCTGCTCCTGCTTCACTTCCCATACCAGCTCCTCATTCACTTCCCATCCTGCTCCTGCTTCACTTCTTATACCACCTCCTCATTCACTTCCCATCCGTCTCCTGCTTCACTTCACATACCTGCTCTTCATCCACTTATCATCTGTCTCCTGCTTCACTTCCCATACCACCTCCTCATTCACTTCCTATCCTGCTTCTGCTTCACTTCCCATACCAGCTCCTCATTCAATTCCCATACCAGCTCATAATTCACTTCCTATCCTGCTCCTCATTCACTTACCATACCAGCTCCTCATTCACTTACCATCCTGCTACTGCTTCACTTCCCATACCAGATCCTCATTCACTTCCCATCCTGCTCCTCATTAATTTTCCATACCAGCTCCTCATTCACTTCCCATCCTGCTCCTGCTTCACTTCTCATACCACCTCCTCATTCATTTCCCATCCGTCTCCTGCTTCACTTCACATACCTGCTCCTCATCCACTTGCCATCCGTCTCCTGCTTCACTTCACATACCTGCTCCTCATCCACTTCCCATCCTGCTTCACTTCCCATACCTGCTCCTGATTCACTTCCCATACCAGCTCCTCATTCAATTCTCATACCAGCTCCTTTTTTCACTTTCTATCCTGCTCCTCATTCACTTCCCATACCAGCTCCTCATTCACTTCCCATACCACCACCTCATTCACTTCCCATCCTACTCCTCATTCACTTCCCATACCAGCTCCTCATTTACTTCCCATACCAGCTCCTCATTCACTTCCCATCCTGCTCCTGCTTCACTTCCCATCCTGCTTCTCATTCACTTTCCATCCTGCTCCTCATTCACTTCCCATCCTGCTCCTCATTCACTTCCCATACCAGCTTGTAATTCACTTCCCATCCTGCTCCTGCTTCACTTCCCATACCAGATCCTCATTCACTAACCATCCTGCTCCTCATTGATTTTCCATACCAGCTCCTGATTCACTTCCCATCCTGCTCCTGCTTCACTTCCCATACCTGCTCCTGCTTCACTTCCCATACCTGCTCCTCATTCACTTCGCATTCTGCTCCTCATTCACTTCCCATACCACCTCCTCATTCACTTCCTATCCTGCTTCTGCTTCACTGCCCATACCAGCTTCCCCCCCCCCCCAAGGAGGCTCCCAAAAACCGTTTGGTCCTCCCAGCCCTTCACAGAGTACAGGGAGGAGGGGGCAGTAAAGTGGGAAGTATGCCTCAAGGAAGTTGCACATTCCTCATAGACAGCCATGATTTTTTGATAGGCAGCCTTGGTGGCGCCCCCCCCAGATCCTGGCACCCTAGGCAGCTGCCTAAAGCCGCCTAATGGTAGAGCGGGCCCTGGGGACAAGAGTAGGCTCTACTAAGTAAAGGTGCCCACACACTAGAACGATTTTTTTGGCCAATTGGTCGATTTCCGATAAATCGGTCAAAAATCGGCCGATTTAGGTCCGATGCGCGCTCCCGTGGATCTTTTGCTAAATCTTCTGATCTTACGTGCTGCATGAAAGATCAGAAGATTTAACAAAAGATCCATAGGAACGCACACGGGATCTTAAGAAAAATCTTTGGTAAAGATGTGCGCTTGCCTGAAATCTTTTGTCCAAGACAGGCAAAAGATTTGAAGGTTATTTATGCGCACATCTTACAATCGCAGATCTTTCTAGTGTGTGGGCATCCCGACTGTCGGTGAATCATACCACACTCGTGGGCACCTTAAGCATACACATTGGTGAATGTGACACCTGCTGGTGATGGGTGGTATTACCACACAGGTATATGTTGTGCACTCTGCAGGTGGTGAATGTTGAGGTGTGTATACATGGTGCGATTTGGTGGGTGCCAGAACCTGGTAGGGTGCCGGCATCAGCAGGGGGGGGGGGGGGGGTGTTAGCATTTGCGGGACGCTCCCTCTGATATAGTAGAAATAGACAGTGCTGCACAGTCTATTTCTACTTTCGATCCCGATGCAGCATCAGGGTCGAATCAGGATTGGATGCAAAAGACGGTGCAATTTGCTGTAATTTGCACTATTTTAGTCGCAACATGTGTACACATCATTATTCACACCACGTGCACAGGTGTAGCCATTACTCACTCAAACATTTCCCAGGTCTCCCAGCAGGTGCGCAGGTGTAGTCATTACTCACCGACACATTTCCCAGGTCACCCAGCAGATGCACAGGTGTAGTCATTACTCACTGACACATTTCCCAGGTCTCCCATCAGGTGCACAGGTGTAGTCATTACTCACTGACACATTTATCAGGTCACCCGGCAGGTGCACAGGTGTACTCATTACTCACTGACACATTTCCCAGGTCTCCCAGCAGGTGCACAGGTGCACTCATTACTCACTGACACATTTATCAGGTCACCCGGCAAGTGCACAGGTGTAGTCATTACTCACTGACACATTTACCAGGTCACCCGGCAGCTGCACAGGTGTAGTCATTACTCACTGACACATTTCCCAGATCACCTGGCAGCTGCACAGGTGTAGTCATTACTCACTGACAAATTTCCCAGGTTACCTGGCATGTGCACAGGTGTAGTCATTACTCACTGATACATTTCCCAGGTCTCCCAGCAGGTGCACAGGTGTACTCATTACTCACTGACACATTTCCCAGGTCACCCGGCAGCTGCACAGGTGCACTCATTACTCACTGACACATTTCCCCGGTGACCCAGCAGGTGCACAGGTGTAGTCATTACTCACTGACACATTTCCCAGGTCACCTGGCAGGTGCACAGGTGCACTCATTACTCACTGACACATTTCCCAGGTCACCCGGCAGGTGCACAGGTGTAGTCATTACTCACTGACACATTTCCCAGGTCACCCGGCAGGTACACAGGTGTAGTCATTACTCACTGACACATTTCCCAGGTCACCCGGCAGGTGCATAGGTGTACTCATTACTCACTGACACATTTCCCAGGTCTCCCAGCAGGTGCACAGGTGTACTCATTACTCACTGACACATTTCCCAGGTCACCCGGCAGGTGCACAGGTGTACTCATTACTCACTGACACATTTCCCAGGTCACCCGGCAGGTGCACAGGTGTAGTCATTACTCACTGACACATATCCCAGGTCAGCCGGCAGGTACACAGGTGTAGTTATTACTCACTGACACATATCCACGGTGACCCGGCAGGTGCACAGGTGTGCTCATTACTCACTGACAAATTTCCCAGGTCACCTGGCAGGTACACAGGTGCACTCATTACTTACTGACACATTTATCAGGTCACCCGGCAGGTGCACAGGTGTACTCATTACTCACTGACACATTTCCCAGGTCACCCGGCAGGTGCACAGGTGTAGTCATTACTCACTGACACATTTCCCAGGTCACCCGGCAGGTGCACAGGTGCACTCATTACTCACTGACACATTTCCCAGGTCACCCGGCAGGTGCACAGGTGCACTCATTACTCACGGACACATATCCCAGGTCACCCGGCAGGTGCACAGGTGTAGTCATTACTCACTGACACATTTCCCAGGTCACCCGGCAGGTGCACAGGTGTACTCATTACTCACTGACACATTTCCCAGGTCACCCGGCAGGTGCACAGGTGTACTCATTACTCACTAACATTTCCCAGGTCACCCGGCAGGTGCACAGGTGTAGTCATTACTCATGGACACATATCCCAGGTCACCCGGCAGGTGCACAGGTGTAGTCATTCTTCACTGACACATTTCCCAGGTCACCCGGCAGGTGCACAGGTGTAGTCATTACTCACTGACACATTTCCCAGGTCTCCCAGCAGGTGCACAGGTGTACTCATTACTCACTGACACATTTCCCAGGTCACCCGGTAGGTGCACAGGTGTAGTCATTACTCACTGACACATTTCCCAGGTCACCCGGCAGCTGCACAGGTGTACTCATTACTCACTGACACATTTCCCAGGTCACCCAGCAGGAGCACAGGTGTAGTCATTACTCATGGACACATATCCCAGGTCACCCGGCAGGTGCACAGGTGTAGTCATTCTTCACTGACACATTTCCCAGGTCACCCGGCAGGTGCACAGGTGTAGTCATTACTCACTGACACATTTCCCAGGTCTCCCAGCAGGTGCACAGGTGTAGTCATTACTCACTGACACATCTCCCAGGTCACCAGGCAGGTACACAGGTGTACTCATTACTCACTGACACATTTCCCAGGTCACCCGGTAGGTGCACAGGTGTAGTCATTACTCACTGACACATTTCCCAGGTCTCCCAGCAGGTGCACAGGTGTACTCATTACTCACTGACACATTTCCTAGGTCACCCAGCAGGAGCACAGGTGTAGTCATTACTCATGGACACATATCCCAGGTCACCCGGCAGGTGCACAGGTGTAGTCATTCTTCACTGACACATTTCCCAGGTCACCCGGCAGGTGCACAGGTGTAGTCATTACTCACTGACACATTTCCCAGGTCTCCCAGCAGGTGCACAGGTGTACTCATTACTCACTGACACATTTCCCAGGTCACCCGGCAGCTGCACAGGTGTAGTCATTCTTCACTGACACATTTCCCAGGTCACCCGGCAGGTACACCGGTGTACTCATTACTCACTGACACATTTCCCAGGTCACCCGGCAGGTGCACAGGTGTACTCATTACTCACTTACACATTTCCCAGGTCACCCAGCAGGAGCACAGGTGTAGTCATTACTCACTGACACATTTGCCAGGTCACCCAGCAGGTACACAGGTGTAGTCATTACTCACTGACACATTTCCCAGGTCACCCAGCAGGTACACAGGTGTACTCAGAAATGACACATTTCACAGCATTGGGCGTTCCTGCGTGGTAACATGATGGTCGGCAGCGGAGTGTCACGGCCAGTAACTGTGTCCAAAGACGGCGCTGGTGCCCATGTTCTGACAGACATCCCCAGCAACCATATTGGAGCTCTAATGTCTGATGGTGTGACCGATAGTCCCAAAACGCAATCCAGCAGATAGAATTCCACCATCTACGCAGTGTCACTCATCTGCACCTTTCCCGGAATCTGCGGCCCATGTCTGCCCTGCCAGTCCAGTGTAGCTCCGAGCCCTCAGACAGAAGGGTCAGAATCAGCCATGAGCTGTTATAGGGCATCATAGATCGCCACGTGCAATAACCGCGTGTATCACAGGGAGACGCTGCCTAGTGTGGGAACTGGGCGGATCCTCTATAATTACAGGGCCGCTGCCTCTGTCACATCCCCAGGAGCCTCCATGGCCACATGTGGGACCGGGCCTGGGATTAGCAGGTGATATATGGAAGAGACACATCTTCCTGACAGACTCGTATGACTCCGTGTGTAGGCCCCATTGTCTGACTGACTCTCCCAGCAGCTGTCAGGTGGTGGTGACGCAGCACATACCCAGACGATGTGTATTATTATACATTACAAGGCTGCGGCTATTTCTATAGTGCTGGGGAGATATAAGTAGCTGACCAGCTTATACCCGCTGCCAGGGGCTGGCTGGCAACTTTCAGCCTGTGGGGCTGCATAACTAAGAATGTTCCCCACCACCATTGCCATCGTTTCACCACCCTATCCTCTCCCCTCTAGTATGCAGCAAGGATTAAACAATCATTTTCCCGCACACACATACACCAGAAATGGGGACAGTGTGCGCCAAAGGCACGGTGCAAAAATTTACACTGTAATGCCCATTACACATAATGCCCCACACCGTAATGCCCATTACACATAAAGCCACACACTGTAATGCCCATTACACATAATGTCACACACCGTAATGCCCATTACACATAATGCCACACACCGTAATGCCCATTACACATAATGCCACACACCGTAATGCCCATTACACATAATACCAACACCGCAATGTCCATTACACATAATGCCACACACCGTAATGCCCATTACACATAATGCCACACACCGTAATGCCCATTACACATAAAGCCACACACAGTAATGCCCATTACACATAATGTCACACACCGTAATGCCCATTGCACATAATGTCACACACCGTAATGCCCATTACACATAATACCAACACCGCAATGTCCATTACACATAATACCAACACCGTAATGCCCATTACACATAATACCATCACTGTAATGCCCATTACACATAATGCCACACACCGTAATGCCCATTACACATAATGCCACACACCGTAATGCCCATTACACATAAAGCCACATACCGTAATGACCATTACACATAATGCCACACACCGTAATGCCCATTACACATAAAGCCACACACCATAATGACCATTACACATAATACCAACACAGTAATGCCCATTACACATAATGCCCATTAAACATAATGCCAACACAGTAATGCCCATTACACATAATGCCCATTACACATAATGCCAACACAGTAATGCCCATTACACATAATGTCACACACCGCAATGTCCATTACACATAATGCCAACACAGTAATGCCCATTACACATAATGCCAACACCGTAATGCCCATTACACATAAAGCCACACACTGTAATGACCATTACACATAATACCAACACAGTAATGCCCATTATACATAATGCCAACACAGTAATGCCCATTACACATAATGCCAACACCGTAATGCCCATTACACATAAAGCCACACACCGTAATGACCATTACACATAATGCCACACACAGTAATGCCCATTACACATAAAGCCACACACCATAATGACCATTACACATAATACCAACACAGTAATGCCCATTATACATAATGCCAACACAGTAATGCCCATTACACATAAAGCCACACACCGCAATGTCCATTACACATAATGGCAACACAGTAATGCCCATTACACATAAAGCCACACACCGCAATGTCCATTACACATAATGCCAACACAGTAATGCCCATTACACATAAAGCCAACACTGTAATGCCCATTACACATAAAGCCACACACCGTAATATCTGAATGACAGTTTGGCAGTTTTCCAGTATTTCAAAGCATATGGTCACCTGTCATCTGCTCTCATCCATTACCAATCTGTAGATGTAATGCTGGGTACACACCAAAACAATTTGGGCACAATCCAATTCAGACCGATTGGATGCAGATTGGGTCAAAATCATTTGGTTGGATCCGAATTGGATCCGATTCCAATCCTCCCTCTTGCAGGTAGGATCTGTATAAGATCCATTCATCTGAATACAGATGGGATCGGATTGGGATCGGATCGTAAGCAAATCGGATTGCACGATTTGCATACGATTTGCATCCAATCCAAATAGTTTTGGTGTGTACCCAGCATAAGGCCAGCTAGAGCCGCCACTCCCAATTGGCCGCGAGCAGGCATGATATTTGAAATAGCCACAGATCAGCTCATCTAGTGGGCTCTCCCCCAGCAGCGGCGCGCTTCTCCCTCCTGACCACCCTGCCCCAGCCTGCACCACACACCAACCCTTCCCCTCCCCCCACCAACCTGCACCTGCCTCCCACTACCAATCTGCACCCTTCCCGCACCTACCTGCACCTTCCCCCCACTACCAATCTGCACCCTTCCACCGCCACCCTCGGACAATCCCCTCCACGCTTCCATGTGCACTCTCCCCACCACCAACCCGGGCCATAGTCACACTGCGCACACGCGGAGGTACTACCCTGTGGGTGATGCTTATAGTCCGGATGGCAGTCACTGCCCATTTGTACATCTGCCATCTTGTTCACAATGATGACTGAAAGGCCTGTGATCCCCGCTACCTGTATGTACGCAGATACTGCCGCTGGGCATCTGTACCCATCTCCAGACGGCAGCAGCATGCCCAGTGACGTAGAAAGCACAAGGCGCCACATGACAGAGGGCAATGGATTCTGCCACTGAATTACAGATAATTGGACACAACGTTGTGCTCAGGCATTATCCTGCGTGTAGCAGCGTCTCCCCCTGGCATTGGCTCAGTGCCGCCCTCTGGAGGGCAGTGTGGGAATATGGCATTGTGTGGTTAGCTCTCTCTAGTAATGACAGGGTGTTTGGGGAATTCCAGGAATTTCTCTCCACAAAGTGTCATTTGTAATCAGTGAGCTGAGGGGTGACAGAACGGGTCTCCCATTAACCCTGACATGTCGGGAATCCTGTGGTGACGGGTCACAGTGTACAGCTGGCACAGGTGGCACTCCATTGGCCCCATTGTCAAAAAGAAACCTTGCAATAAGAATTGGTTCATGAGGGTACAGTGGCAAACGCAGGATTTTTAGAGGGGGGTTTCCAAATGTAATCCAAAATCTCCCACTCTGCAGCGTATTGGAGTAAGTACGGGAGTCTGGGGGAGCGGTAACAGCCCTGAATATTGGTCTTTTTATACACTGGACACTATATGGAATACAGTATTAATATATAACAGTACAGATGGTCTGTAGTATAGGTTGTTTCAAACATTTAAATAAGATGTGTTCAGAATACACATAATAGAACCAGTGCTGCACTTTCTAAGCTCACACTTCATGGTAAGGCTCCTGTCTCTTCCACCTGGCAGCTGCTCTCTGGTCCATTGCGATATTTGAGGGCTCAGATCCACACATACAGTGAATGTGGTAGAAGAAGCCGGTACACTGGGCATGTGCAGCAGCTCCGCTCTGTCCCTAATGCCCGGTACACACCAGGATGATGGTGCTCGTGAGCGGGTCGTCAAAGGAACGCACCACCCGCTCACGAGCTGACGGCGCCGCCAACCCACCGCGAAAATGCCCATGATGTGATCGCGAACCGATCGCGACCCGCACCCACTACAATGGTCATTTCTGAGATCCCACCTGCAGCAGGTAGGATCTCAGAAAAGACCGACCGGCCCGCGGGGTCGCGCATCGGATCGGGATCGCATCAAAAGGGCAGTGAAATGGCCCAAAACACGGCCGATTTACATACAATCGGTGGAGATTGTGTCTAAATTGGCTGGTTTTGGGCCATATGGTCCTGGTGTGTACCCAGCATTACACTGCATGGTGTGATTCTAATAATCACATTGTACACCAGTGCTATTGTTGTCATCAGATAAAAGGGGGATAATCAGGGTCCGTTGATGCTGGCCCTAGTCTGCCGGACGTCCTGTGTACTGGGGACACACTCCTGGGGGCGTCAGCTTCACTGCTGCAGATGTCCCAGAATCCTTTGCACCCAGACGGTCTAATGGGCAACAGTGAGTAGGTCGACAGCTAAAAATTGGCGACATACTCTAGGTCGACAGTGACAGAAGGTTGACGTGAGCAAAATGTCGACATGAACATGTTCAACACAAAAAGTCGACACACATATTTTGATTATCTATGATGTGGACATAGACACTGTATAAAAGTGCCGCGTCCCCTGGCATGGCGCACTGCGCTCAGACCACTATTATATTCTCCCTGTAGGTACACTGGGATGGTAAAGACGGTTTGAAAAAAATCATGAAAAACTAGTGTTGACCCTTTTATGTGTTGACCATGCTGACATGCTGACATGGTCATCACATAATGAGTTGCTCTTATCGCAAAGGAACTTGGCCCACGATGAGGATGGGAGATTTGGTGGCTGGGATGGGGTGGTGTTGGGGTAACTGGGTGACAGCAGGGGCGTAGGGAGGGCGGAGCCAGCGGAGCACAAGCCCCGGGCGCCGAGAGATCAAAGGGCACCGGAGCAGTGTGCAGCTGGCTCCCCCGCCCTGCTTGCCCTATCCCCTCCTCGCTCCCTGCCCCGCCCTGCTCCCCCGCTCCCTGCCCCGCCCTGCTCCCCCGCTCCCTGCCCCGCCCTGCTCCCCCGCTCCCTGCCCCGCCCGGCTGCAGCACTTACAGTGCTAGTACAGTGTGGAGGACGCTGCCGGGATTTAGCAGCTGTCAGAAGCACCCGCCAGGACAGAGAGAAGCAGGGACAGTGGCTTCATGGGAATTGTAGTTTATATTTAACTGCTCAGACTGAGCAGTTAATGATTAAACTACAAATCCCATGAGGCCATGCTTTGGGCGAGATGCACTAAGCTTCAAAAGTGATCAAATGGAGAATGATAAACAGCCAGCCAATCAGCTCCTACCTGCCATGTCACAGACTGTGTTTGAAAAATTTCAAAAAGGAGCTGATTGGTTGGCTGTTTATCACTCTCCATTTTACCACTTTTGAAGCTTAGAGCATCTGTCCCTTTACCTGGCAGGAAGTCTCACACAGGTTATCCTGAACGCTGGTGGCATGCTGCCTGCAGAGAGTGCATTCAGGACCATATGGCTGTTCTCCCCCTACCTCCCCTAATCAGCAAGGACTCCTCTGCTCACAAAATGCCATTTTTCACTGACAGGGTAAAGATCCTTTTTTTGTCTTGGTGCCCCCGCCCCTCCCCACTTTCCCCAAAACATTATTATTATTATTTATGTGCTCTTTTGCAGTGATTATTTGCTAATTGTCAAGGGTTACATGCTCATTTCCCGGGGGTTTATAACTAGCTGCCAGTGGGGTTTCTTCCTTGTTTTGAGGGGGTTTCTTGCTGATTTCCATGGGGTTACTTATACCCCTTTTACACCAAAATCCCTGGTCGGACCCTGGTCTTTGAACACAGGAGTTTCCAGGGTTGGACCCAGCTTCATACCCCATTTACACAGCACTGTGACCTGGGTCAGCCCTGCTTTTCCCTATGGATGACATTAAAAATGTCAATTTTAGGACTGATAAACTGCCATCCAACCTTCCCTCAATGATTTAAAATAAAAATGAAAAGACACGACAAGTTAGCATTGAAAAATGTTTATTTGTTTATTTTGTAAAATATTTTTCAAAAAGTTGTATTCAGTGCTCAAGCCCACATAGCGGTATAAAAGTGCAGCACCACCCATGTGCTCTCCCCAGCCCCTTCCCCTGCAGCAGCAGACCGAATCTCCCATGTGCTCTCCCCCAGCCCCCCCCCCCTAAAAAATAATAATAATAATAATATAAATGATACTGCATCCAATTATGATTTCTGTGTGCACCGCCCGTATCCTTCCTGTCTTTTGCCACTGCAGCGCACTGTGGAAAGGCGTCCAGCACTTCTGTATCCTTTCCGCACACCCGGATGTCCCAACCTGGGTTGGGACCATTTACACCGCCCACGACCCAGGTCCAACCAGTGTTCAACCCTGGTCAGGACCTGGGTAGGAGACCAGTGTTACTGGACCTGGGTTGACCCCTTTTACACCAACATTGACCTGGGTCCGACCTGGGTCCAACCTGGGTTATTCCTTGGTGTAAAAGGGGTATTACTCATTGCAATGCAGTTACACAAAGTGCACTAGTGCACTTCCATGTACTGCTGTATGCACTGCCTCCCTCAGACCTGGGAGACGGGCTGCAGTCCCCCTTGGCAACAAGCTATTTAGTCCCCCTTGGCAACGAGCTATTTAGTCCCCCTTGGCAACAAGCAATTTCAGTCCCCTTTGGCATTGAGCATTTATGTGTGATGGGCATTACGGTGTGTTATATAGTATTTAATGGGCATCATGGTGTGTTATATAGTACTAGGTGATTCATCGCGCCCTACGGGCGCTCTTCACACCGTCGTAAGGGGCTGCGCCCCCTTAAGTTGTGAACGTTTGTATATGAGAAAGATGGTTAGAATTGTATGAATGATGACCTGTATTGCAACTTGAGTTATAGGTGAAATGTGTTAAATAGAGAGCATATGATGTGGAAGGGGGTGTGTATTGTATTGTTTTGTTTAATTAAAAAGCGGTTACAGAGTAAGATGTACATTGATAGTGTGGATGGTACAGTGACATTTGTGGGTGTGGGGGGGGGGGGCTGTGTGTGCATGTTGTTTAGGTGTGTGTGTGTGTGTGTGTGCAATAGTATAGTAGGGTGTTTCTGAGTCAGCGGCTCCCCACTGGCGGAGGTCACGACACAGGAAAACAGGAGGCTGGGTAGTGATAGGGGTGTGTGGACATAAGGGGGACTAAAGAGGAGGGTGGGAGATACTGTGCAGCTTCTGCCAGTGGGTGAGGGTCCAGCGTGGCAGCACAGGAGTACAGGATGGTGGCCCTGAGTCAGTGTCTCCTCCTACTGGGTGGGAGTTAGGGTACATGAGAGCTGGAGGCTGGGCTATGAGGCATGATAGGGGCATGTGGCCAAAACAGCGTCAGCGACTCCCCAGTGGTGGAAGTTACGGTTCAGGAGAGCAGGAAGCTGGGTAGTGATAGGGGTGTGTGAGTATACGGGGGACTAAAGAGGGGCTTAGGGGTGCCGTGAATTGTGAGAGGGGCGTGTAACAGTAATAGTAGCAGTAAAAGATCTGACTTAAAACACCTACAGTAAAACAGAACAGGTGTTATATATTATACAAAGAATTGGTTGATGATGTATAGGTTGACGTGCACATAGTTGTCACTGTAAAAAATTTGCTACAAGAAAAAATCAACACAGAAAGGTCAACACATGAAAATGTTGACATAAGTGTGGCACTTCATTGGTGTCCATGTCGACACATGAGAATGAATATGAAAACATTCAAAAAAAAGAAAAATAAATCTTCAAAAACTCATGTCAACCTTTTTCATTGTCGACCATAGCCGTGTCAGTGTTTTGCATGTGCCATTTAATCCTGGGGTTGCCGTGAATCGCGAGCGGGGGTGGGGGGGGGGGAGGAGGTGAGGTGTGTCCGCGAATCACGGGAGGAGTGGTCATGGGTGGATGCCGTGAATTGCGGGAGGGGGGGTCGCGGGGGGGTGTGGGTGCCGCGAATCGTGGGAGGGGGGATGCGGGGGGTTGCAGTGAATCGTGGGAGGGTGGGTAGCAGGGGTGGGGGGTTGCCGCAATGACAGGGGGGGGAATCGCGGTAGGGGAGGTCGCGGGGGGTGGGGGGTACCGCGAGGAAGGGGGGGCCTGGGGGGTTGGCACAAATCGTGGGAGGGGGGGTCACGGGGTGCCACGAATCGCAGGAGGGGGTGTGTCACAGGGTTTGGCCGCAAATCGCGGGAGTCGCCGCAAATTGGGGGGTGGTGTGCTGTGAATCGCGGGAGGGGGGTCGCCGGTGGGTGCTGCGAATCGCCACAAGAAAAAATCAACACAGAAAGGTCAACACATGTAAATGTTGACATAAGTGTGGCACTTCATTGGTGTCCATGTCGACACATGAGAATGAATATGAAAACATTGAAAAAGTGAAAAATAAATCTTCAAAAACTCATGTCAACCTTTTTCATTGTCGACCATAGCCATGTCAGTGTTTTGCATGTGCCATTTAATCGTGGGGTTGCCGTTAATGGGGGGGGGGGGGACCCATTGCTCTGTTTCTGGACTTTCTTCTTAATTTATGGATTACCATCACCTGTGCTTAAACACCTTTCTTATCAACTAGGTGATTCATCGCGCAAGGTGCTGCGCCCCCTTAATTTGTGAACATTTGTATATGAGAAAGATGGTTAGAATTGTATGAAAGATGCCTGTATTGCAACTTGAGTTATTGGTGAAATGTGTTAAATAGAGAGCATATGATGTGGAAGGGGGGTGTATTGTTTTGTTTAATTAAAAAGCGGTTACAGAGTAAGATGTACATTGATAGTGTGGATGGTACAGTGACATTTGTGGGTGTGGGGGGGGGGGCTGTGTGTGCATGTTGTTTAGGTGTGTGTGTGCAATAGTATAGTAGGGTGTTTTTGAGTCAGCGGCTCCCCACTGGCGGAGGTCACGACACAGGAAAACAGGAGGCTGGGTAGTGATAGGGGTGTGTGGACATAAGGGGGACTAAAGAGGAGGGTGGGAGATACTGTGCAGCTTCTGCCAGTGGGTGAGGGTCCAGTGTGGCAGTACAGGAGTACAGGATGGTGGCCCTGAGTCAGTGTCTCCTCCTACTGGGTGAGAGTTAGTGTCCATGAGAGCAGGAGGCTGGGCTATGAGACATGATAGGGGCATGTGGGCAAAACAGCGTCAGCGACTCCCCAGTGATGGAAGTTACGGTTCAGGAGAGCAGGAGGCTGGGTAGTGATAGGGGTGTGTGGGCATAAGGGGGACTAAAGAGGAGGGTGGGAGATACTGTGCAGCTTCTGCCAGTGGGTGAGGGTCCAGTGTGGCAGTACAGGAGTACAGGATGGTGGCCCTTAGTCAGTGTCTCCTCCTACTGGGTGGGAGTTCGGGTGCATGAGAGCAGGAGGCTGGGCTATGAGGCATGATAGGGGCATGTGGCCAAAACAGCGTCAGCGACTCCCCAGTGGTGGAAGTTACGGTTCAGGAGAGCAGGAAGCTGGGTAGTGATAGGGGTGTGTGAGTATACGGGGGACTAAAGAGGGGCTTAGGGGTGCCGTGAATTGTGAGAGGGGCGTGGGGGGTGCCGTGAATCAAGGGAGGGAGGGGGCGCAGGTGTCCGCGAATCGTGGGAGAGGGCGGGGGTCCGCAAAGCGTGGGAGGAGGCGTGAATTGCGGGAGGGGGGGGTTGTGAATTGCGGGAGGGGGGGGGTGTGCGGGGGGTGACGTGAATCATGGGAGGGGGTGTGAATCCTGGGGGGGTGCGCGGGGGGTTAGTGAATTGTGGGAGGGGGGGGCACGGGGCGCGATAAATCACCTAGTTGGTTATATATTCTTGTAGAAGGATGGTAGGATGTTGCTGTCATTCAGAATGCATTTACATAAACAGTAATAGTAGCAGTAAAAGATCTGACTTAAAACACCTACAGTAAAACAGAACAGGTGTTATATATTATACAAAGAATTGGTTGATGATGTGTAGGTTGACGTGCACATAGTTGTCACTGTAAAAAAATTGCTACAAGAAAAAATCAGCACAGAAAGGTCAACACATGTAAATGTTGACATAAGTGTGGCACTTCATTGGTGTCCATGTCGACACATGAGAATGAATATGAAAACATTCAAAAAAGAAAAATAAATCTTCAAAAACTCATGTCAACCTTTTTCATTGGCGACCATAGCCGTGTCAGTGTTTTGCATGTGCCATTTAATCCAGGGGTTGCCGTGAATCGCGAGCGGGGGTGGGGGGGGGAGGAGGTGAGGTGTGTCCGCGAATCACAGGAGGAGTGGTCGTGGGTGGATGCCGTGAATTGCGGGAGGGGGGGTCGCGGGGGGGGGGGGTGTGGGTGCCGCGAATCGTGGGAGGGGGGATGCGGGGGGTTGCAGTGAATCGTGGGAGGGTGGGTCGCAGGGGTGGGGGGTTGCCGCAATGACAGAGGGGGGAATCGCGGTAGGGGGGGTCGCGGGGGGTGGGGGGTACCGCGAGGAAGGGGGGGCCTGGGGGGTTGGCACAAATCGTGGGAGGGGGGGTCACGGGGTGCCACGAATCGCAGGAGGGGGTGTGTCACAGGGTTTGGCCGCAAATCGCGGGAGTCGCCGCAAATTGGGGGGTGGTGTGCTGTGAATCGTGGGAGGGGGGTCGCCGGGGGGTGCTGCGAATCGCCACAAGAAAAAATCAACACAGAAAGGTCAACACATGTAAATGTTGACATAAGTGTGGCACTTCATTGGTGACCATGTCGACACATGAGAATGAATATGAAAACATTGAAAAAGTGATAAATAAATCTTCAAAAACTCATGTCAACCCTTTTCATTGTCGACCATAGCCATGTCAGTGTTTTGCATGTGCCATTTAATCGTGGGGTTGCCGTTAATGGGGGGGGGGGGACCCATTGCTCTGTTTCTGGACTTTCTTCTTAATTTATGGATTACCATCACCTGTGCTTAAACACCTTTCTTATCAATTACCCTGTTTAAAATGACAGGTGATGACAATCATAACTTAAGATGGAAGTCCACAAACAGAGCATTCTGTCCCTCCTGGAGAGGGTCATGTTGGGCGGTATGGAGGTGTGGGGCGCTCACCTGGTGTGTCTGGTGAGTAGCTGTGTCTTTGCTGTGTAACATGGAGAGGCAGAGGGTGTCTGGCACTGTGGGCTCACTGGGCTGGTTCTCTGTCGTGTGAGTCAGTCATGTGAGTCAGAGGCTCCACCCAGCGTTACAGCTTCAGACACACTTTGAGTGACAGATGTAGCCAAATATATAAGAGATGTGATGGGCATTAAAGTGTGTTATATAGTATGTGATGGGCATTACAGTGTGTTATATAGTATGTAATGGGCATCACGGTGTGTTATATAGTATGTAATGGGCATTACGGTGTGTTATATAGTATGTAATGGGCATTACGGTGTGTTATGTAGTATGTAATGGGCATTACGGTGTTATGTAGTATGTATGTAATGGGCATTACGGTGTGTTATATAGTATGTGATGGGCATTGCGGAGTGTTATATAGTATGTACTGGGCATCACGGTGTGTTATATAGTATGTAATGGGCATTACGGTGTGTTATATAGTATGTTATGGGCATTACGGTGTGTTATATAGTATGTAATGGGCATTACGGTGTGATATATAGTATGTAATGGGCATTACGGTGTGTTATATAGTATGTAATGGGCATTACGGTGTGTTATATAGTATGTAATGGGCATTACGGTGTGTTATATAGTATGTAATGGGCATTACGGTGTGTTATATAGTATGTAATGGGCATTACGGTGTGATATATAGTATGTAATGGGCATTACGGTGTGTTATATAGTATGTAATGGGCATTACGGTGTGTTATATAGTATGTAATGGGCATTACGGTGTGTTATATAGTATGTAATGGGCATTACGGTGTGTTATATAGTATGTAATGGGCATTGCGGAGTGTTATATAGTATGTGATGGGCATTACAGTGTGTTATATAGTATGTGATGGGCATTACAGTGTGTTATATAGTATGTGATGGGCATTGCGGAGTGTTATATAGTATGTAATGGGCATCACGGTGTGTTATATAGTATGTAATGGGCATTACGGTGTGTTATATAGTATGTAATGGGCATTACGGTGTGTTATATAGTATGTAATGGGCATTACGGTGTGTTATATAGTATGTAATGGGCATTGCGGAGTGTTATATAGTATGTGATGGGCATTACAGTGTGTTATATAGTATGTGATGGGCATTACAGTGTGTTATATAGTATGTGATGGGCATTGCGGAGTGTTATATAGTATGTAATGGGCATCACGGTGTGTTATATAGTATGTAATGGGCATTACGGTGTGTTATATAGTATGTAATGGGCATTACGGTGTGTTATATAGTATGTAATGGGCATTACGGTGTGTTATATAATATGTAATGGGCATCACGGTGTGTTATATAGTATGTAATGGGGATTACGCTGTGTTATATAGTATGTAATGGGCATTACGGTGTGTTATATAGTATGTAATGGGCATTACGGTGTGATATATAGTATGTAATGGGCATTACGGTGTGTTATATAGTATGTAATGGGCATTACGGTGTGTTATATAGTATGTAATGGGCATTACGGTGTGTTATATAGTATGTAATGGGCATTACGGTGTGTTATATAGTATGTAATGGGCATTACGGTGTGTTATATAGTATGTAATGGGCATTACGGTGTGTTATATAGTATGTAATGGGCATTACGGTGTGTTATATAGTATGTAATGGGGATTACGCTGTGTTATATAGTATGTAATGGGCATTACGGTGTGTTATATAGTATGTAATGGGCATTACGGTGTGTTATATAGTATGTAATGGGCATTACGGTGTGTTATATAGTATGTGATGGGCATTACGGTGTGTTATATAGTATGTAATGGGCATTACGGTGTGTTATATAGTATGTGATGGGCATTACGGTGTGTTATATAGTATGTAATGGGCATTACGGTGTGTTATATAGTATGTAATGGGCATTACAGTGTGTTATATAGTATGTAATGGGCATTACGGTGTGTTATATAGTATGTAATGGGCATTACGGTGTGTTATATAGTATGTAATGGGCATTACGGTGTGTAATATAGTATGTCATGGGCATTACGGTGTGTTATATATTATGTAATGGGTATTACGGTGTGTTATATAGTATGTACTGGGCATTGCTGTGTGTTATATAGTATGTACTGGGCATTACGGTGTGTTATATAGTATGTAATGGGGATTACGGTGTGTTATATAGTATGTAATGGGCATTACGGTGTGTTATATAGTATGTAATGGGGATTACGGTGTGTTATATAGTATGTAATGGGCATTACGGTGTGTTATATAGTATGTAATGGGCATTACGGTGTGTTATATAGTATGTAATGGGTATTACGGTGTGTTATATAGTATGTAATGGGCATTACGGTGTGTTATATAGTATGTAATGGGGATTACGGTGTGTTATATAGTATGTAATGGGCATTACGGTGTGTTATATAGTATGTAATGGGCATTACGGTGTGTTATATAGTATGTAATGGGCATTACGGTGTGTTATATAGTATGTAATGGGCATTACGGTGTGTTATATAGTATGTAATGGGCATTACGGTGTGTTATATAGTATGTAATGGGCATTAAGGTGTGTTATATAGTATGTAATGGGCATTACGGTGTGTTATATAGTATGTAATGGGCATCACGGTGTGTTATATAGTATGTAATGGGCATTATGGTGTGTATATAGTATGTAATGGGCATTACGGTGTGTCATATAGTATGTAATGGGCATTACGGTGTGTTATATAGTATGTAATGGGCATTACGGTGTGTTATATAGTATGTAATGGGCATTACGGTGTGTTATATAGTATGTAATGGGCATCACGGTGTGTTATATAGTATGTAATGGGCATTATGGTGTGTATATAGTATGTAATGGGCATTACGGTGTGTCATATAGTATGTAATGGGCATTACGGTGTGTTATATATTATGTAATGGGTATTACGGTGTGTTATATAGTATGTACTGGGCATTGCTGTGTGTTATATAGTATGTACTGGGCATTACGGTGTGTTATATAGTATGTAATGGGGATTACGGTGTGTTATATAGTATGTAATGGGCATTACGGTGTGTTATATAGTATGTAATGGGCATTACAGTGTGTTATATAGTATGTAATGGGCATTACGGTGTGTTATATAGTATGTAATGGGCATTACGGTGTGTTATATAGTATGTAATGGGCATTACGGTGTGTTATATAGTATGTAATGGGCATTACGGTGTGTTATATAGTATGTAATGGGCATTACGGTGTGTTATATAGTATGTAATGGACATTACGGTGTGTTATATAGTATGTAATGGACATTACGGTGTGTTATATAGTATGTAATGGGCATTACAGGGTGTTATATAGTATGTAATGGGCATTACGGTGTGTTATATAGTATGTGATGGGCATTACGGTGTGTTATATAGTATGTAATGGGCATTGCGGAGTGTTATATAGTATGTGTAATGGGCATTGCGGTGTGTTATATAGTATGTAATGGGCATTACGGTGTGTTATATAGTATGTAATGGGCATTATGGTGTGTTATATAGTATGTAATGGGCATTACAGGGTGTTATATAGTATGTAATGGGCATTACGGTGTTATATAGTATGTAATGGGCATTACGGTGTGTTATATAGTATGTAATGGACATTACGGTGTGTTATATAGTATGTAATGGGCATTGCGGTGTGTTATATAGTATGTAATGGGCATTACGGTGTTATATAGTATGTAATGGGCATTACGGTGTGTTATATAGTATGTAATGGACATTACGGTGTGTTATATAGTATGTAATGGGCATTGCGGTGTGTTATATAGTATGTAATGGACATTACGGTGTGTTATATAGTATGTAATGGGCATTACGGTGTTATATAGTATGTAATGGGCATTACGGTGTGTTATAAAGTATGTAATGGGCATTACGGTGTGTTATATAGTATGTAATGGGCATTACGGTGTGTTATATAGTATGTAATGGGCATTACGGTGTTATATAGTATGTAATGGGCATTGTGGTGTGTTATATAGTATGTAATGGGCATTACGGTGTTATATAGTATGTAATGGGCATAACGGTGTGTTATATAGTATGTAATGGGCATTACGGTGTCTTATATAGTATGTAATGGGCATTGCGGTGTGTTATATAGTATGTAATGGGCGTTACGGTGTGTTATATAGTATGTGATGGGCGTTACAGTGTGTTATATAGTATGTAATGGGCAATACGGTGTGTTATATAGTATGTAATGGGCATTACGCTGTTTTATATAGTATGTAGTGGGCATTACGGTGTGTTATATAGTATGTAATGGGCATTACAGTGTGTTATATAGCATGTAATGGGCATTACGGTGTGTTATATAGTATATAATGGGCATTACGGTGTGTTATATAGTATGTAATGGGCATTACGGTGTGTTATATAGTATGTAGTGGGCATTACGGTGTGTTATATAGTATGTAATGGGCATTACGGTGTGTTATATAGTATGTAATGGGCATTAAGGTGTGTTATATAGTATGTCATGGGCATTACGGTGTGTTATATAGTATGTAATGGGCATTACGGTGTGTTATATAGTATAGTATGTAATGGGCATTACGGTGTGTTATATAGTATGTAATGGGCATTACGGTGTGTTATATAGTATGTAGTGGGCATTACGGTGTGTTATATAGTATGTAATGGGCATTACGGTGTGTTATATAGTATGTCATGGGCATTACGGTGTGTTATATAGTATGTAGTGGGCATTACGGTGTGTTATATAGTATGTAATGGGCATTACGGTGTGTTATATAGTATGTAATGGGCATTAAGGTGTGTTATATAGTATGTCATGGGCATTACGGTGTGTTATATAGTATGTAATGGGCATTACGGTGTGTTATATAGTATAGTATGTAATGGGCATTACGGTGAGTTATATAGTATGTAATGGGCATCACGGTGTGTTATATAGTATGTAATGGGCATTACGGTGTGTTATATAGTATGTAATGGGCATTGCGGTGTGTTATATAGTATGTAATGGGCATTGCGGTGTGTTATATAGTATGTAATGGGCATTGAGGAGTGTTATATAGTGTGTAATGGGCATTACGGTGTGTTATATAGTATGTAATGGGCATTACGGTGTGTTATATAGTATGTAATGGGCATTGCGGAGTGTTATATAGTATGTAATGGGCATTACGGTGTGTTATATAGTATGTCATGGGCATTACGGTGTGTTATATAGTATGTAATGGGCATTGCGGAGTGTTATATAGCATGTAATGGGCATTACGGTGTGTTATATAGTATGTAATGGGCATTGTGGAGTGTTATATAGTATGTAATGGGCATTACGGTGTGTTATATAGTATGTCATGGGCATTACGGTGTGTTATATAGTATGTAATGGGCATTACGGTGTGTTATATAGTATGTAATGGGCATTACGGTGTGTTATATAGTATGTAATGGGCATTACGGTGTGTTATATAGTATGTAATGGGCATTACGGTGTGTTATATAGTATGTAGTGGGCATTACGGTGTGTTATATAGTATGTAATGGGCATTACGGTGTGTTATATAGTATGTAATGGGCATTAAGGTGTGTTATATAGTATGTAATGGGCATTACGCTGTGTTATATAGTATGTAATGGGCATTACGGTGTGTTATATAGTATGTAATGGGCATTACGGTGTGTTATATAGCATGTAATGGGCATTACGGTGTGTTATATAGTATGAAATGGGCATTACGCTGTGTTATATAGTATGTAATGGGCATTACGGTGTGTTATATAGTATGTAATGGGCATTAAGGTGTGTTATATAGTATGTAATGGGCATTAAGGTGTGTTATATAGTATGTAATGGGCATTACGGTGTGTTATATAGTATGTAACGGGCATTACGGTGTGTTATATAGTATGTAATGGGCATTACGGTGTGTTATATAGTATGTTATGGGCATTACGCTGTGTTATATAGTATGTAATGGGCATTACGGTGTGTTATATAGTATGTAATGGGCATTACGGTGTGTTATATAGTATGTAATGAGCATTACGGTGTGTTATATAGTATGTAATGGGCATTACGGTGTGTTATATAGTATGTAATGGGCATTACGGTGTGTTATATAGTATGTAATGGGCATTACGGTGTGTTATATAGTATGTATTGGGCATTACGGTGAGTTATATAGTATGTAATGGGCATTGCGGTGTGTTATATAGTATGTAATGGGCATTACGGTGTGTTATATAGTATGTAATGGGCATTACGGTGTGTTATATAGTATAGTATGTAATGGGCATTACGGTGTGTTATATAGTATGTCATGGGCATTACTGTGTGTTATATAGTATGTGATGGGCATTACTGTGTGTTATATAGTATGTGATGGGCATCACGGTGTGTTATATAGTATGTAATGGGCATTACGGTGTGTTATATAGTGTGTAATGGGGATTACGGTGTGTTATATTGTATGTAATGGGCATTACGGTGTGTTATATAGTATGTAATGGGCATTACGGTGTGTTATATAGTATGTGATGGGCATTACGGTGTGTTATATAGTATGTAATGGGCATCACGGTGTGTTATATAGTATGTAATGGGCATTACGGTGTATTATATAGTATGTAATGGGCATTACGGTGTGTTATATAGTATGTAGTGGGCATTACGGTGTGTTATATAGTATGTAATGGGCATTATGGTGTTATATAGTATGTCATGGGCATTACGGTGTGTTATATAGTATGTAATGGGCATTGCGGTGTGTTATATAGTATGTAATGGGCATTACGGTATGTTATATAGTATGTAATGGGCATTACGGTGTGTTATATAGTATGTAATGGGCATTACGGTGTGTTATATAGTATGTAATGGGTATTAGGGTGTGTTATATAGTATGTAATGGGCATTACGGTGTGTTATTTAGTATGTAATGGGCATTGCGGAGTGTTATATATTATGTAATGGGCATTACGGTGTGTTATATAGTATGTCATGGGCATCGCGGAGTGTTATATAGTATGTCATGTGCATTACGGTGTGTTATATAGTATGTAATGGGCATTGCGGTGTGTTATATAGTATGTAATGGGCATTACAGTGTGTTATATAGTATGTAATGGGCATTACGGTGTGTTATATAGTATGTGATGGGCATTACGGTGTGTTATATAGTATGTAATGGGCATTGCGGTGTGTTATATAGTATGTCATGGGCATTGCGGAGTGTTATATAGTATGTAATGGGCATTACGGTGTGTTATATAGTATGTAATGGGCATCACGGTGTGTTATATAGTATGTAATGGGCATTACGGTGTGTTATATAGTATGTAATGGGCATCACGGTGTGTTATATAGTATGTAATGGGCAATACGGTGTGTTATATAGTATGTAATGGGCATTACGGTGTGTTATATAGTATGTAATGGGCATTACGGTGTGTTATATAGTATGTAATGGGCATTGCGGTGTGTTATATAGTATGTAATGGGCATTACGGTGTGTTATATAGTATGTAATGGGCATTACGGTGTGTTATATAGTATGTAATGGGCATTACGGTGTTATATAGTATGTAATGGGCATTGCGGTGTGTTATATAGTATGTAATGGGCATAACGGTGTGTTATATAGTATGTCATGTGCATTACGGTGTGTTATATAGTATGTAATGGGCATTACGGTGTGTTATATAGTATGTAATGGGCATTACGGTGTGTTATATAGTATGTCATGGGCATTACGGTGTGTTATATAGTATGTACTGGGCATTACGGTGTGTTATATAGTATGTAATGGGCATTACGGTGTGTTATATAGTATGTAATGGGCATTACGGTGTGTTATATAGTATGTAATGGGCATTACGGTGTGTTATATAGTATGTAATGAGCATTACGGTGTTATATAGTATGTAATGGGCATTACGGTGCATTATATAGTATGTAATGGCCATTATGGTGTGTTATATAGTATGTCATGGGCATTATGGTGTGTTATATAGTATGTAATGGGCATTGCGGTGTGTTATATAGTATGTAATGGGCATTACGGTGTGTTATATAGTATGTGATGGGCATTACAGTGTGTTATATAGTATGTGATGGGCATTACGCTGTTTTATATAGTATGTGATGGGCATTACAGTGTGTGGTATAATGTTAGGCTGCGCCTCCATTTAGCCGCGCAAGAGCCCCACCTACTACAAATGAAGGTTGTGAAACATGCCCTTGCTCCGGGCACCGTGGCCCCTAGCTACACTACTGGGTGACAGACATGAATGGGCTGGGTGACGTCCGTCTGGTGCCCCTCTCAGGCCTAGGATCAAAGGCTGAAGATCCGGGGGAAAAGCTAATACACTAATGAGGCGACAGAAGGAAATAGTCCCTACCCATAATGTGAGGTTATGCTGAATATAATCCCCCATTACATCACTTCCTGGCGCTGATATATATATATACTGGGTGCTGCAGATCCCATATAATAAAGGTTATACCGTATATATACAGTATATAGATGTATAGACAGCAGGCTACGAGCAGGGCCTCTCCCTCAGGCCATGCTGCTGCTGTATCTGTACTAGCTCCCAGCCTGTTCCCATAACATCATATCCCCCTTTGTTCTCAGCTGAGGAGAGGGCGAGAGGTCAGGTCAGCCATTCACCAGACCCCACAGCTAATTCTCAGGGGGATTATAAGTGGTGGGATCAGGACGGACATGCAGGGCTATTGTTACCTCTGTTCCTGGGATTATAATGTAACCAACTCTGTCCCTGTACTGTCCATTGCTGAGAGGGCAGCCCCCATAACCAGAGACGCTGAGCCCGGGGTCCGGTCTGGAGGGTTGGGGTACAGCAAAGTGAAGCAAATACCCTTTGTTATGGATATAAACAGATCCCGACCCAGGGCCGGTGCAAGGCACCGGAGTGCCCCAGGCGAGTCGGGATGGGGGCGCCCCGGTGCCGGGGGGGTGGGGGGTACCTGTTGCACCGTCTGGGGAGCGGGCAGGGGGGTCCATGCTGGCGTCTGACAGGAGCCTGCAGTGGTGTCCTTGCCGTGCGGGTACCTGCGGCGCTGTGTATAAAGCTGGTGGCTGCAGGGGGTCCCTGCAGTGAATAAGAAATAAATAGCGCTATCCGCCGGGCTATGCGGCGGCGCAGGAAGCGCTGCCGGGTTTGAAAACACTGGCCGCGTGTTGATTGGCTGAGATTCAAAACAGAAGCGCTTCCCGCACCGCCGCATAGCGCTAGTTATTTCTTATTCACTGCAGGGACCCCCTGCCCCCACCAGCTTTATACAAAGCGCCGCAGGTACCCGCGCGCCAAGGACACCACTGCATGCTCCTGTCAGATGCCAGCATGGACCCCCCTGCCCGCTCCCCAGACAGCGCAGCAAGTACCCCCTTTGCACGGGGGGCGAGGGGCGAACTGCTGCCCTCCAGTGGCCGGCGCCCTAGGCTAATGCCTAGACCTGCCTAGTGGTGGCGCCAGCCCTGTCCCGACCACACGGGTTTCTAGAAATCACTTCACCAGTCCGGGACACCTGCCGTCGCCATCTCTGAGACATTACAGACAAAAGGAGCCTCATAGTAATCCCAGTATACAGGTGTCCGTACTGGGGATCCCCGTGGCTACACCAGTGCATACAACCGCACCGTTCCCGATATTACGGCCACAGGTGACAATAGGAAGTTGGTAATGGGTGGTCCTAGTTCCACATTTCTGAATTTTGAAATAAATCAATTGCACTCGTCGTTGGCACACATGAAGAAGAGGGCGTGGTCTCACAGCATGGGGCGTGGCTTTGTAGGAAACCTTATACTCCATACATTGGCCAACACATGAAGATCAGGGTAACAATAAAAACTGTAAGGGGTCCATTTATCATGATCGCATTTACAATGCGATCTGGGTGGAATATTACCGCCAAAGATCGCATTGCAAAATCCGATCATATTGGGGCAATGTATCAATATTAAGGGGACAGGGCTCCGATACAAGCCCATCCCTGCGAAGCCCTAACCCGGAAGCCGGGATGTCAGCGCATGCGCGGTTATGCGCTGACCCCCGCTGACCCCTCTTACCGCTCTGCCCTGCTCGGCAGTGCGAAGTGTAGCCATAGGCTGCAATGGGCTATCGCCACATTACAATGGTGATAGCCCAGGGGTGCGATGTTGATACATCGGGCAGCTTCGCATCCCCATAGAAACCTATGGGGGATGCGGCCGGTGGCGCTGCAGGGATTGGAGATCCCTGCTGCCGTCCCTCTTTAATACATTTGGGGGATACTAAATATTTGCGGTGAACCCCCGAAAACTATGGGGGTAATTCAGTACCCTCGCTACGCAACGGTCAACGCTTGATGTAACTCGCCAAAGCCGTTCGCTCTCGAGGTTTGCACATGCGCAGAAAACTCCAACCATCAGGGCTATGAGCGACCCTGAATCAGCCCCTATGTTTTGGGCGCCTGCATGGTCCCGTGCGTTACTGGTGTCAGCACTGTGGCATACAAGGGGTTAATGTCACAGGCACTTTACTTATTTGTTCGCTTTTTGTGCCCGGATCATGAAACAATTCCTCCTTTTTGGGCAGAATTTAGGCCTTGTCCCCCCCCAGGCCATGCAGATCTTCATGTGTGGGACGGGGTGCTGGCATTTAGCCGGGGGCTGGTTCTGTTCCTCCCATCAATGGCCGGGCTTTGTTCTGGGGGGAGATGGGAACGGAGGAGCATGGATGTCTGGCTGTAGGAGGGGTTGGCAGGCTGAGCACTGAGGTTTGCCAAGTAAAGTCCTTTCAACTATTTAATCAGAGTACATCAAAATGTCTGACACACTAACCCTTTCCTCCCGGCACCCATCCTGCTCTGAGAGCTCCGTACACCCTTATCTATGGCCCTGTCCTTCACCATACCTGCACCTCACATGGGAATGGTCAGACGAGGTCCCCACTCACCGCTCACTGCTCCCCGGGACCCATCCTGCTCTGAGAGCTCCGTACACCCTTATCTATGGCCCTGTCCTTCACCATACCTGCACCTCACATGGGAATGGTCAGACGAGGTCACCGCTCACTGCTCCCCGGGACCCATCCTGCCCGGAGAGCTCCGTACACCCTATATGTGGGCCTGTCCTTCACCATACCTGCACCTCACATGGGAATGGTCAGACGAGGTCACCGCTCACTGCTCCCCGGGACCCATCCTGCCCAGAGAGCTCCGTACACCCTATATGTGGGCCTGTCCTTCACCATACCTGCACCTCACATGGGAATGGTCAGAAGAGGTCCCCACTCACTGCTCCCCGGGACCCATCCTGCCCGGAGAGCTACATACACCCTATCTATGACCCTGTCCTTCACCATACCTGCACCTCACATGGGAATGGTCAGACGAGGTCCCCACTCACCGCTCACTGCTCCCCGGGACCCATCCTGCCCGGAGAGCTACATACACCCTATCTATGGCCCTGTCCTTCACCATACCTGCACCTCACATGGGAATGGTCAGACGAGGTCCCCACTCACCGCTCACTGCTCCCCGGGACCCATCCTGCCCAGAGAGCTCCGTACACCCTATCTATGACCCTGTCCTTCACCATACCTGCACCTCACATGGGAATGGTCAGACGAGGTCCCCACTCACCGCTCACTGCTCCCCGGGACCCATCCTGCCCAGAGAGCTCCGTACACCCTATATGTGGCCCTGTCCTTCACCATACCTGCACCTCACATGGGAATGGTCAGAGGAGGTCACCGCTCACTGCTCCCCGGGACCCATCCTGCTCGGAGAGCTCCGTACACCCTATCTATGACCCTGTCCTTCACCATACCTGCACCTCACATGGGAATGGTCAGACGAGGTCCCCACTCACCGCTCACTGCTCCCCGGGACCCATCCTGCCCAGAGAGCTCCGTACACCCTATATGTGGCCCTGTCCTTCACCATACCTGCACCTCACATGGTAATGGTCAGACGAGGTCACCGCTCACTGCTCCCCGGGACCCATCCTGCTCGGAGAGCTCCGTTCACCCTATCTATGGCCCTGTCCTTCACCATACCTGCACCTCACATGGGAATGGTCAGACGAGGTCACCGCTCACTGCTCCCCGGGACCCATCCTGCCCGGAGAGCTACATACACCCTATCTATGGCCCTGTCCTTCACCATACCTGCACCTCACATGGGAATGGTCAGACGAGGTCACCGCTCACTGCTCCCCGGGACCCATCCTGCTCGGAGAGCTCCGTTCACCCTATCTATGGCCCTGACCTTCACCATACCTGCACCTCACATGGGAATGGTCAGACGAGGTCACCGCTCACTGCTCCCCGGGACCCATCCTGCCCGGAGAGCTACATACACCCTATCTATGGCCCTGTCCTTCACCATACCTGCACCTCACATGGGAATGGTCAGACGAGGTCACTACTCACTGCTCCCCGGGACCCATCCTGCTCGGAGAGCTCCGTTCACCCTATCTATGGCCCTGTCCTTCACCATACCTGCACCTCACATGGGAATGGTCAGACGAGGTCACCGCTCACTGCTCCCCGGGACCCATCCTGTTGGGAGAGCTCCGTACACCCTATATGTGGGCCTGTCCTTCACCATACCTGCACCTCACATGGGAATGGTCAGAAGAGGTCCCCACTCACTGCTCCCCAGGTCCCATCCTGCCCGGAGAGCTACATACACCCTATCTATGGCCCTGTCCTTCACCATACCTGCACCTCGCATGGGAATGGTCAGACGAGGTCACCGCTCACCGCTCACTGCTCCTCAGGACCCATCCTGCCCGGAGAGCTCCGTACACCCTATCTATGGCCCTGACCTTCACCATACCTGCACCTCACATGGGAATGGTCAGAAGAGGTCCCCACTCACTGCTCCCCAGGACCCATCCTGCTCGGAGAGCTCCGTACACCCTATCTATGGCCCTGACCTTCACCATACCTGCACCTCACATGGGAATGGTCAGACGAGGTCACCGCTCACTGCTCCCCGGGACCCATCCTGCCCAGAGAGCTCCGTACACTGCACACCCTATATGTGGCCCTGTCCTTCACCATACCTGCACCTCACATGGGAATGGCCAGAAGAGGTCCCCACTCACTGCTCCCCGGGACCCATCCTGCCCAGAGAGCTCCGTACACCCTATCTATGACCCTGTCCTTCACCATACCTGCACCTCACATGGGAATGGTCAGACGAGGTCACCGCTCACTGCTCCCCGGGACCCATCCTGCTCGGAGAGCTCCGTACACCCTATCTATGGCCCTGACCTTCACCATACCTGCACCTCACATGGGAATGGTCAGACGAGGTCACCGCTCACTGCTCCCCGGGACCCATCCTGCTCGGAGAGCTCCGTACACCCTATATGTGGGCCTGTCCTTCACCATACCTGCACCTCACATGGGAATGGTCAGAAGAGGTCCCCACTCACTGCTCCCCGGGACCCATCCTGCCCGGAGAGCTACATACACCCTATCTATGGCCCTGTCCTTCACCATACCTGCACCTCACATGGGAATGGTCAGATGAGGTCACCGCTCACTGCTCCCCGGGACCCATCCTGCTCGGAGAGCTCCGTACACCCTATCTATGACCCTGTCCTTCACCATACCTGCACCTCACATGGGAATGGTCAGACGAGGTCACCGCTCACTGCTCCCCGGGACCCATCCTGCCCGGAGAGCTCCGTACACCCTATCTATGGCCCTGACCTTCACCATACCTGCACCTCACATGGGAATGGTCAGAAGAGGTCCCCACTCACTGCTCCCCAGGACCCATCCTACTCGGAGAGCTCCGTACACCCTATCTATGGCCCTGACCTTCACCATACCTGCACCTCACATGGGAATGGTCAGACGAGGTCACCGCTCACTGCTCCCCGGGACCCATCCTGCCCAGAGAGCTCCGTACACCCTATCTATGACCCTGTCCTTCACCATACCTGCACCTCACATGGGAATGGTCAGACGAGGTCACCGCTCACTGCTCCCCGGGACCCATCCTGCTCGGAGAGCTCCGTACACCCTATCTATGGCCCTGACCTTCACCATACCTGCACCTCACATGGGAATGGTCAGACGAGGTCACCGCTCACTGCTCCCCGGGACCCATCCTGCTCGGAGAGCTCCGTACACCCTATATGTGGGCCTGTCCTTCACCATACCTGCACCTCACATGGGAATGGTCAGAAGAGGTCCCCACTCACTGCTCCCCGGGACCCATCCTGCCCGGAGAGCTACATACACCCTATCTATGGCCCTGTCCTTCACCATACCTGCACCTCACATGGGAATGGTCAGATGAGGTCACCGCTCACTGCTCCCCGGGACCCATCCTGCTCGGAGAACTCCGTACACCCTATCTATGTCCCTGTCCTTCACCATACCTGCACCTCACATGGGAATGGTCAGACGAGGTCACCGCTCACTGCTCCCCGGGACCCATCCTGCCCGGAGAGCTCCGTACACCCTATCTATGGCCCTGACCTTCACCATACCTGCACCTCACATGGGAATGGTCAGAAGAGGTCCCCACTCACTGCTCCCCGGGACCCATCCTGCCCAGAGAGCTCCGTACACCCTATCTATGACCCTGTCCTTCACCATACCTGCACCTCACATGGGAATGGTCAGACGAGGTCACCGCTCACTGCTCCCCGGGACCCATCCTGCCCAGAGAGCTCCGTACACTGCACACCCTATATGTGGCCCTGTCCTTCCCCATACCTGCACCTCACATGGGAATGGCCAGAAGAGGTCCCCACTCACTGCTCCCCGGGACCCATCCTGCCCAGAGAGCTCCGTACACCCTATCTATGACCCTGTCCTTCACCATACCTGCACCTCACATGGGAATGGTCAGACGAGGTCACCGCTCACTGCTCCCCGGGACCCATCCTGCTCGGAGAGCTCCGTACACTGCACACCCTATCTATGGCCCTGACCTTCACCATACCTGCACCTCACATGGGAATGGTCAGAAGAGGTCCCCACTCACTGCTCCCCAGGACCCATCCTGCTCGGAGAGCTCCGTACACCCTATCTATGGCCCTGACCTTCACCATACCTGCACCTCACATGGGAATGGTCAGACGAGGTCACCGCTCACTGCTCCCCGGGACCCATCCTGCCCAGAGAGCTCCGTACACTGCACACCCTATATGTGGCCCTGTCCTTCACCATACCTGCACCTCACATGGGAATGGCCAGAAGAGGTCCCCACTCACTGCTCCCCGGGACCCATCCTGCCCAGAGAGCTCCGTACACCCTATCTATGACCCTGTCCTTCACCATACCTGCACCTCACATGGGAATGGTCAGACGAGGTCACCGCTCACTGCTCCCCCGGACCCATCCTGCTCGGAGAGCTCCGTACACTGCACACCCTATCTATGGCCCTGACCTTCACCATACCTGCACCTCACATGGGAATGGTCAGAAGAGGTCCCCACTCACTGCTCCCCAGGACCCATCCTGCTCGGAGAGCTCCGTACACCCTATCTATGGCCCTGACCTTCACCATACCTGCACCTCACATGGGAATGGTCAGACGAGGTCACCGCTCACTGCTCCCCGGGACCCATCCTGCCCAGAGAGCTCCGTACACTGCACACCCTATATGTGGCCCTGTCCTTCACCATACCTGCACCTCACATGGGAATGGCCAGAAGAGGTCCCCACTCACTGCTCCCCGGGACCCATCCTGCCCAGAGAGCTCCGTACACCCTATCTATGACCCTGTCCTTCACCATACCTGCACCTCACATGGGAATGGTCAGACGAGGTCACCGCTCACTGCTCCCCGGGACCCATCCTGCTCGGAGAGCTCCGTACACTGCACACCCTATCTGTGACCCTGTCCTTCACCATACCTGCACCTCACATGGGAATGGCCAGAAGAGGTCCCCACTCACCGCTCCCCAGGACCCAGGGCTGGTGCAAAGTTTTGTAGTGGCATTCTAGAAGTTGAACATCTGCCATTTGCATTACCCCTTTGAGTGCCAATATCTCTGTGCAAAATATCGCCTCAAATTGCCAGCAAGCAAACATTTGTTATATAAATTCAAATAAAAAATGTTGTGTAAGAAAAAATATAATGATTTGTATTATTCATTATGATGAATAAAAGTGTTTGCTTGGTGATTTTCACAAGGATTTTGACAAATTCACTTGGCACTCAAGGGGTTAAGTCAGTGGCGTTACAATGCCACCTCAGCACAAGTGGTGACTTGGGGGAAGCCAGGGGTGCATATTTACAGTGTGGCCTCCCATGTGAAATCTGCTGAATCAGCCCTCTAAAAATGGCAGCCACGTTGGAGGAGACTGATGCTAGAAGTCCTACTGGACCTCTATCGTCTGTCAGGGAAGCTCAGTGTGTATAGCATTACTTGTGCTGAGTTCTGGGAATGCTTGCGTGCCAGGGTACAAGAAACCCCTGGCAACGAGCATGAAACTCCTGACATTGAGCATGTTACTCCTGGCAACGAGCATGAAACCCCTGGCAACAAGCATGAAACTCCTGGCAATGAGCATGTGCAACGAGCATGAAACTCCTGGCAATGAGCATGTAACCCCCGGAAACAAGCATGAAACTCCTGGCAACGAGCATTAAACACCTGATAATGAGCACACAAAAAAATTATAATTTTATGAAGAGGAAGAAGAAACCTTTTTGTCACATTTTCCAGCGATGCCTCTGCGTTTAGTTCACCAAAGACACCTCCCTGAGACATACTTAGTTGTGCGATAGACTCGGGGGAACCCCACAGATTCTGGAGCTGCCCCCAGACACAGCCGTGTAATAAGCTGGGCACATGCAGGACTATCTCTGCTATGTAATTAGTGTGAGATATGCAGGACACCATGGGGGGAACCGGCTGAGATCTCCCAGGAGGAGGCCGATCCGGAGCTTTCCTGTTGTTCTCTAGGTCTCTGATAAGCAGATGTGTCTGGTTCCTGGAACTGCTGGACGTACCACGTGTAAACACACACAGGCTGAGGAAGGACACTGGGCATTGCACCAGCATGGCATCATCTACAGGCAGTGGGCACACTCCGCACACCCACTGGGCCTGTTTATGTAGGTGATCGGCAGGGTACCCCCTAGCATTGCTGACTGTCACTTTACAGAATAAAAAAAATTCTTGTCTATGGTTACTGTAGGGATTACATGCTGATCTGTGGCATGGAACGGATATGGAGCGGATGTGGCCTGGGCCCTGTATCCGGGGAGCACCCATTGCCAGTCCTTATGTAATATTACCAGACCGACCATCTGGGGGGAGGACGCAGCTACCTGGCACACTACCAGGGGAGGATGCAACTATCCGGTGCACTACCGGGGGAGGACGCAGCTATCCGGCGCACTACCAGGGGAGGACTCAGCTACACGGCGTACTACCAGGGGAGGACTCAGCTACACGGCGCACTACCGGGGGAGGACGCAGCTACACAGCGCACTAACGGGGGAGGATGCAGCTATCCGGCTTACTACCGTGGGAGGACGCAGCTATCCGGCACACTACCGGAGGAGGACGCAGCTACACGGCGCACTACCCGGGGAGGACGCAGCTACACAGCGCACTACCCGGGGAGGACGCAGCTACACAGCGCACTAATGGGGGAGGATGCAGCTATCCGGTACACTACCGGGGGAGGACGCAGCTACCCGGCGCACTACCGGGGGAGGATGCAGCTATCCGGCTTACTACCGGAGGAGGACGCAGCTATCTGGCACACTAACGGGGGAGGACGCACAATGGGTTTTGTCCAACAATGGTTTTGTCAGACCACAAATGGTAGAGGGTTCACGGCTGGGCTATGCCTGAACATGATCGAGAGCTTATATTGGAAGAGCTGGTGACCAGGGCAGTGAGGATGTGACCAATGACATGTAGGTATGACCAGTAACTCGAGGGCGTGGCTAGTTCATGTGGGTGTGGCCAGTGCCGCATAGGACCAACGTGACCCGCACATTATTGATAATAATGCACCAGATGAGGTTTATTACATGGATTGCCCAGTACACGGAGTCTCTGGTGATGGCTTCTCTGTAACCACAGAGCCACGTCCCTCTCTGTATATAACAGGACATAATACGCAGTAACGTGAGGAATCTCCCCCATCTTATCACGGGAAGCCGGATCCCCCACAGGAAGGACGTGTGCTCCATGTTTGTTTGGACAGTTCGATATATCCCAGAGGTGATAACTGCAAAAACAATAGCGAGACCTGTCTGTGACTGGATGTATTGTCGTTGTGCAGTGGCCTTGGTGTATACTGTATATAGGGCGAGTCAGGCTTATTGCTCTATTGCACGTACGGTAATGACTGGTCTGTAGGTCATACACCACATTCTCAGGATGGTACAAAACAGCATCACGCATGGTTCCAGCAGTCACATCAGCCAAACATTCCCGACACAATGGTCGCCCACCTAGTGACCGGTCCAGCATTGGTCGCACTGACCACAGCACCAGACAGTCGGTCGCCCACCTAGTGACCGGTCCAGCATTGGTCGCACTGACCACAGCACCAGACAGTCATTCGCCCACCTAGGGACCGGTCCAGCATTGGTAGCAGTGACCACAGCACCAGACAGTCGGTCGCCCACCTAGTGACCGGTCCAGCATTGGTCGCACTGACCACAGCACCAGACATTCGGTCACCCACCTAGTGACTGGTCCAGCATTGGTCGCACTGACCACAGCACCAGACAGTCATTCGCCCACCTAGGGACCGGTCCAGCATTGGTAGCAGTGACTACAGCACCAGACAGTCGGTCGCCCACCTAGTGACCGGTCCAGCATTGGTCGCACTGACCACAGCACCAGACATTCGGTCACCCACCTAGTGACTGGTCCAGCATTGGTCGCACTGACCACAGCACCAGACAGTCATTCGCCCACCTAGGGACCGGTCCAGCATTGGTAGCAGTGACCACAGCACCAGACAGTCGGTCGCCCACCTAGTGACTGGTCCAGCATTGGTCGCACTGACCACAGCACCAGACAGTCATTCGCCCACCTAGGGACCGGTCCAGCATTGGTAGCAGTGACCACCGCACCAGACAATCAGTCACCCACCTAATGACCGGTCCAGCATTGGTAGCAGTGACCACAGCACCAGACAGTCGGTCGCCCACCTAGTGACCGGTCCAGCATTGGTCGCACTGACCACAGCACCAGACAGTCATTCGCCCACCTAATGACCGGTCCAGCATTGGTCGCACTGACCACAGCACCAGACAGTCATTCGCCCACCTAGTGACCGGTCCAGCATTGGTCACACTGACCACAGCACCAGACAGTCGTTCCCCCACCTAGTGACCGGTCCAGCATTGGTCGCACTGACCTCAGCACCAGACAGTCGGTCGCCCACCTAGGGACCGGTCCAGCATTGGTCGCACTGACCACAGCACCAGACAGTCATTCGCCCACCTAGTGACCGGTCCAGCATTGGTCACACTGACCACAGCACCAGACAGTCGTTCCCCCACCTAGTGACCGGTCCAGCATTGGTCGCACTGACCTCAGCACCATACAGTCGGTCGCCCACCTAGTGACCGGTCCAGCATTGGTCGCACTGACCACAGCACCAGACAGTCATTCGCCCACCTAGGGACCGGTCCAGCATTGGTAGCAGTGACCACAGCACCAGACAGTCGGTCACCCACCTAGTGACTGGTCCAGCATTGGTCGCACTGACCACAGCACCAGACAGTCATTCGCCCACCTAGGGACCGGTCCAGCATTGGTAGCAGTGACCACCGCACCAGACAATCAGTCACCCACCTAATGACCGGTCCAGCATTGGTAGCAGTGACCACAGCACCAGACAGTCGGTCGCCCACCTAGTGACCGGTCCAGCATTGGTCGCACTGACCACAGCACCAGACAGTCATTCGCCCACCTAATGACCGGTCCAGCATTGGTCGCACTGACCACAGCACCAGACAGTCATTCGCCCACCTAGTGACCGGTCCAGCATTGGTCACACTGACCACAGCACCAGACAGTCGTTCCCCCACCTAGTGACCGGTCCAGCATTGGTCGCACTGACCTCAGCACCATACAGTCGGTCGCCCACCTAGGGACCGGTCCAGCATTGGTCGCACTGACCACAGCACCAGACAATCAGTCACCCACCTAGTGACCGCTCCAGCATTGGTCACACTGACCACAGCACCAGACAGTCGTTCCCCCACCTAGTGACCGGTCCAGCATTGGTCACACTGACCACAGCACCAGACAGTCATTCGCCCACCTAGTGACCGGTCCAGCATTGGTCACACTGACCACAGCACCAGACAGTCGGTCGCCCACCTAGTGACCGGTCCAGCATTGGTAGCAGTGACCACAGCACCAGACAGTCGGTCGCCCACCTAGTGACCGGTCCAGCATTGGTCGCACTGACCACAGCACCAGACAGTCATTCGCCCACCTAGTGACCGGTCCAGCATTGGTCGCACTGACCACAGCACCAGACAGTCAGTCGCCTACCTAGGGACCGGTCCAGCATTGGTCGCACTGACCACAGCACCAGACAATCAGTCACCCACCTAATGACCGGTCCAGCATTGGTCGCACTGACCACAGCACCAGACAGTCATTCGCCCACCTAGTGACCGGTCCAGCATTGGTCGCACTGACCACAGCACCAGACAGTCATTCGCCCACCTAGTGACCGGTCCAGCATTGGTCGCACTGACCACAGCACCAGACAATCAGTCACCCACCTAGGGACCGGTCCAGCATTGGTCGCACTGACCACAGCACCAGACAATCAGTCACCCACCTAGTGACCGGTCCAGCATTGGTCGCACTGACCACAGCACCAGACAGTCGTTCCCCCACCTAGTGACCGGTCCAGCATTGGTCACACTGACCACAGCACCAGACAGTCATTTGCCCACCTAGTGACCGGTCCAGCATTGGTCGCACTGACCACAGCACCAGACAGTCATTCGCCCACCTAGTGACCGGTCCAGCATTGGTCGCACTGACCACAGCACCAGACAATCAGTCACCCACCTAATGACCGGTCCAGCATTGGTCGCACTGACCACAGCACCAGACAGTCATTCGCCCACCTAGCGACCGGTCCAGCATTGGTCGCACTGACCACAGCACCAGACAATCAGTCACCCACCTAGCGACCGGTCCAGCATTGGTCGCACTGACCACAGCACCAGACAATCAGTCACCCACCTAATGACCGATCCAGCATTGGTCGCACTGACCACAGCACCAGACAGTCATTCGCCCACCTAGTGACCGATCCAGCATTGGTCGCACTGACCACAGCACCAGACAGTCGGTCGCCCACCTAGTGACCGGTCCAGCATTGGTCGCACTGACCACAGCACCAGACAGTCGGTCAGCCACCTAGTGACCGGTCCAGCATTGGTCGCACTGACCACAGCACCAGACAGTCGGTCAGCCACCTAGTGTCTGGTCCAGCATTGGTCGCACTGACCACAGCACCAGACAGTCGGTCGCCCACCTAGTGACCGGTCCAGCATTGGACGCACTGACCACAGCACCAGACATTCGGTCACCCACCTAGTGACTGGTCCAGCATTGGTCGCACTGACCACAGCACCAGACAGTCATTCGCCCACCTAGGGACCGGTCCAGCATTGGTCGCACTGACCACAGCACCAGACAGTCGTTCCCCCACCTAGTGACCGGTCCAGCATTGGTCACACTGACCACAGCACCAGACAGTCATTTGCCCACCTAGTGACCGGTCCAGCATTGGTCGCACTGACCACAGCACCAGACAGTCATTCGCCCACCTAGTGACCGGTCCAGCATTGGTCGCACTGACCACAGCACCAGACAATCAGTCACCCACCTAATGACCGGTCCAGCATTGGTCGCACTGACCACAGCACCAGACAGTCATTCGCCCACCTAGCGACCGGTCCAGCATTGGTCGCACTGACCACAGCACCAGACAATCAGTCACCCACCTAGCGACCGGTCCAGCATTGGTCGCACTGACCACAGCACCAGACAATCAGTCACCCACCTAATGACCGATCCAGCATTGGTCGCACTGACCACAGCACCAGACAGTCATTCGCCCACCTAGTGACCGATCCAGCATTGGTCGCACTGACCACAGCACCAGACAGTCGGTCGCCCACCTAGTGACCGGTCCAGCATTGGTCGCACTGACCACAGCACCAGACAGTCGGTCAGCCACCTAGTGACCGGTCCAGCATTGGTCGCACTGACCACAGCACCAGACAGTCGGTCAGCCACCTAGTGTCTGGTCCAGCATTGGTCGCACTGACCACAGCACCAGACAGTCGGTCGCCCACCTAGTGACCGGTCCAGCATTGGACGCACTGACCACAGCACCAGACAGTCGGTCAGCCACCTAGTGACCGGTCCAGCATTGGTCGCACTGACCACAGCACCAGACAGTCGGTCAGCCACCTAATGACCGGTCCAGCATTGGTCGCACTGACCTCAGCACCAGACAGTCGTTCCCCCACCTAGTGACCGGTCCAGCATTGGTCGCACTGACCACAGTGGAGATGTTACGGTCAGGAGACTACAGTCTCCCAGAGCAAGGCCTTGCTGCTACGATTGGTGAACAACCATTTAAATAGCCACAACGTAATAGTGGGAGTATCTTCTGAGGAAACCGTCAAATTTCCATGACGGAGAAACGCGTCAAGAACTCTCCCTGCCATTGATGCCTTGGATGCTTTTTATTTGATCCGTGCCCTGTGCCCACCCGTACCTCACTGCGCTCACAAAAAGCACCGTCTCCAAGCGATACAGAGATCTGCACACTCTCGCTACAAACGGAGTGCAGCGCAAGCTGTTCAAAGGACCCGTCGGAAGCTGAGGTAGATATTAACAGCAGATACACCTGTTCCCCCGCAGCGTCCGTCTGAAGGCGGTCGGCTCCCTGACACAGCGAGCAGGTCCCGGTGCTGTGGTCAGGTTGTGGAATCCTTCATACGGCCAATCTTGAAGGCAGCTGTTATCCAAAGCACTATTTGTTCTTATTCACCTCATGCTGACTGAGATTGAAGCTCCAAGTGAGTAGTTTACGGGTGGTTATACAAATCTGCACTTATACCACTGACTTTTGATATAATCTACAAATTGGGTCCTAGCCACGGACCAAGTGCATTATCCATATTATTGGCAAGTGCTGGACTCCTTTTACCTGCAACCATCCAATATGCCACATTTGGTAACATATGAAATAGGTGGATACAAATACTCCAAACAATAAATTTGCCATTTGAACGCAAATTGTCAGTGTTCTGACAAGTATTGGCAAAAGGACACGGTTCTTTTTATACTTTTTTATTCTGTTCAAGGGATCAATGTACAAATTGCATACTTATATACTTTTTATGAAATGTTATTTTTATTTATGATTAAATAAATTTGTATGTTTATACGATTAAACTTTGCAGTGTTTCTTGCGCTCTCTAGAAAAATATTCTATTTGTTTCTTGTATTTAACCTTATTAAGGACTACAGAGAGCCTTAATTTGAGAGCAGCAAGTCACACTCTTCTTTAAAATCTTATTGATCAATTGATAAAATCGATTGCTGTGCGCCCGATTATTTGGTCCTTCTCACCCCCTTTGGTTGGTTTTTCTGGGACCGTGTGTTTAAATTCATCACACGGGTTCCGTGGATCACCAGGGTGGGTGATTGTAGGTCCATATCTGTGTTTAACTGTGTTAAAAATAATTAAAACTGAAAAATAATGTGATCACATTAAAAATATTTACGGTTTGTCCCACAGTGTAAACCAATCTAGATCAAAGCATATGATCAAACTGGGTAAGTCTCTTTTGATCTCCAGTGGATGAATGGGGGCAAAGGCAGAACTTTATTGGAACACAATTATTAATTATAGATTGGTAGGCAGGGGCACAGCCGCACTCTCCTACAGCAGGGCTCCCTCAGCAGCGGGGCAGACACAAACGGTACTGAGCTTTTGTAAAGTGCATTTGGTCAATGTGATGATCCAAAATGAGGCTGATGTACCTGGACTCTGAGTCCCGTTTGCAGGTGGACAAAAGTACCTGAACTGTGGGAACCGTTTGTCCGTGGTCCCGGACTGCTACGGCTACACCGACCGCAGGCGGATGAAAGACCCCCGGGTAAGGTGTCTTGTACACTTCCGTCTGTGGAGTACAGCTGATGGACAGTGATGATTGCCGCGGGTGCAGGTGGAAGGTATCCGCGGCCTGGTTAGGGGGTGCCCGTATGGATGTGCTGTAGGCACAGCTTGTGGGGGGTCCTTGGAACGCGTTTAGCCGTCTCAAGGCGGCTTTATCAACCTAAAGTCGCCTGCTTTAATGGCTCTCATTAAGGACAATGTTTTATTACATTTGCACTACACGTGTTCTTTCCAATTCTGACCCAAGCTCTCTCTCATACTACCGTCCCATCTCTCAACTTCCATGCACCTCCAAACTACTTGACAGACTTGCCTACTCTTGCCTCACATGCTTTCTTAACTCGCACAACTTACTGGACCTGCTTCAGTCAGGCTTTCGTGCCCAACACTCCACAGAGACAGCACTGACTAAAGTTGTGAATGATCTGGTCACTGCTAAGTGTAAAGGCCTCTATTCACTACTAATTCTTCTAGATCTCTCTGCTGCTTTTGACACTGTTGACCACACACTTCTCATACAAACACTACAATCCATAGGTCTTAAAGACACAGCCCTCTCTTGCTCTCATCCTACCTATCTAACCGCTCCTTTAGTGTTCATTTCTCTGATTCTACCTCCTCTTCGCTACCTCTTTCAGTTGGAGTACCTCAGGGTTCAGTTTTAGGTCCCCTGCTTTTCTCAATCTATACCTCATCTCTTGGTAAACTAATCAGCTCCTTTGGATTTCAGTATCATCTGTATGCGGATGATATTTAGCTCTACCTATACTCCCCGGACCTGTCCCCATCTGTATTGAGCCGTGTCTCTGAATGCCTTTCTGCTGTTTCATCCTGGATGTCATCTCGCCACCTCAAACTTAATATCTCAAAAACAGAATTAATTATTTTTCCACCAATAAATAGTAGTTACCAACCTGATATCTCTATCGCTGTTGAGAAGATGACAATTACTCCTACCTCTCAAGCTCGCTGCCTAGGTGTTATCCTTGACTCAGAACTTTCCTTTGTTCCTCACATTCAATCTGTCTCCAAATCATGCCACATGCACCTAAAAAACATATTCAAACTTCGCCCTCACCTTACACAGGACACTGCAAAAACTCTAATCCATGCTCGCATCATCGCACGCATTGATTATTGCAATAGTCTCCTTATTGGCCTTCCCCAATACAGACTCTCACCACTACAGTCCATCATGAATGCAGCTGCGAGGCTAATCTTCCTAGCCAGACGTTCATCGTCTGCAAAGCTACTCTGTCAGTCACTTCATTGGTTACCTGTATTCTACCGTATTCAATACAAAATTCTTTTACTTACACACAAAGCCATAAACCAAACTACACCAACATACATATCTTCTCTTATCTCAAAATATCATCCAACACGACCTCTACGCTCCTCCCAAGATCTGCGTCTCTCATCCACTCATTACTCACTCCCATTCCTGACTGCAGGACTTTATTCGGGCTGCACCCACTCTGTGGAATGCCCTCCCAAGCACAATAAGACTCTCCTCCAGTCTCCAAACCTATAAGCGTTCCCTAAAAACTCATCTCTTCAGGCAAGCTTATCAAATTCCAGAACCAGTCATAGAACCATCACTGTCTCCTTTGTAAAGCGCAACGGAAAGAAACTGTTAATAAATAAATAAATAATAAACTTTAGAGGAGTTGAGGTCCTACAAGCAGGTCTTGGAGAAGTCTTCTGGCATATTTATCAGGTGGTACAGTAGTTTTTCACTGCCATACGTTTTCTCGGCCAGTAACTTCCTGGAATAAGGGAAAGTCTTGCCTCCAAATAAAGGGGTATGGTAATTTTGGGGCCACATCAGCCACTAGCATGCACGCTTTCTTTTTGCTGTAAGGGGTAGCCATAATTCTCTGTAGCTCCATGAGCACATCTCACCTCCACCTCCTCAGAATCCACAAGGGCTAATGCAGGCTGTTGGTATATTTGAACAGTCAAAAGTTATGTCAAACCATAATGGACTAATACAGCAACTAGGAGAGGGGGAACCGAGTAGAGCAATGGTACAGTCCAAGGTTCCTGATGGATTGGACCTTCAGTATGGAAATGCCTGGGTTCCATACATTAGCCTTACTGTCCGCTGTGGACGGTTCCCAGATAACCTTGGTTTTTGTCTTGGCACAATCCAGGAGGTCAGGCCATCTGCTGTAACACTCCAAGTTTCTCCACCAGCTTTTCTAGTTTTCTGGGGGTTTTGGGGTCTGCCTGCATCACCCACTTCTGCAGACCCAGGTCCAAAGTCTGGCGGCAGTATTCAATCACCAACAGATCCACCATACAACAGGGAGAATACTCTTCTAGTTTCAACCACTTCCCCGGTATTTGATCAAAGTGGCCAACTGAGTTCTAACGGGACTTTCTTTGCAGAAACGGCACTCATGGAACCATCAAACTAGTTCCGACCCAGCAGCACCGGCAGGAGCCAGCATATCGGCCTTTAAAGTTGAGTATGCGATGTTTCCTTTTCATTGAGAGCTATATTGAGGGCCTCGCCGGACAAGCATGGTGCCCGTTCTCCATCCAGACCTCCGGTGCCCTTTTTGCCCTCTTAGCCATTGAAGGTGGCCATGTTGGCTTCTCTGTCAGGGCCTTATTCTGGTTCCCTGTTAGAGGCACATTCCTTCTCAAATGGACAAAACCATGTGCACTGCAGGTGGGGCAGATATAAAATGTACAGATAGAATTAGATTTGGGTGGGGGATTTTTTCAAAGTGAGATCTATATTTCAGTGTAGAAATAAAGCAGTCAGTATTTTCCCTGCACAGAAACAAAATGACTCACCCAAATCTAAACCTCTCTGCACATGTTACATCTGCCCCCCTGCAGTGCACATGGTTTTGTCCATTTGAGAAGGAATTCGCCTCTAAGAGTGAACCAAAATAAGGCCCTCCGTTTCAGTTGCCATTTTCTGTAGGACCTGGCGTTCAATACCACAGTCCTTGCTGCCATTACTCCTCTATCGTCTGCTCCCCGCTCACAAGCTTTCCCGTTATCTCCGGGTTGGTATCAGGAAGTTTGGAAATAGGAGATATCGCTTCTCTCATCAAGTAACAGCATTGTGCATCCAAATGAAACCAGCAAACAGACGTTCTCAGCGGAGACAACACATTTCCCTGTACAACTACCACCAGTCTGTCCTGTAATTATCCTGCAGGAACCACATCTTACTTCTCTTCAGTTTCCAGCCGGAGAACCTTTCTCTGCAGCAGCAATTCCACAATCAATGTCCTTGTGTTGCCGACCAGTGACTGATCCGTCCAGCCTTCGGTAACAGAACTCAGTTGAATCAGACTTTTATTTTGTGCACAAATCACTGAAGACGGAGCAGGTATCGGCCCGTCTGCGTTCCCAAGGGAACGCCCAGCGTAGTCATGGGGATGCCCATAAAACACTGGCCGTTCCAATGGATGAGCCCCATTGCCGCCACCGTCTGCCCTCGGCCCTCCCATCTCTGCAATGAACGGCCCGGTGAGTGTGTCTTACCGGAGCCGTTCTTTGCCGGGTCTGCACATGTGCAGACCACCAAACAACCGTGCCGTTCTGAGTGTTGCTGAATTAGGCCCCAAGTGTCATCCTGGACTTGGAGCTGGGAGGACCCAGAAGGTCCTAACTGTCCTTTACAAGTCCCATAATGACACCACTGTGGCAGATACAGTAATAACATCATGGTTGTACGCGCCAGTTAACTACCTGGTGGTCGGCCAGCTGACGCCCTCACCAGACAGTGCATACATGCTTCTTCCCCAGCACCCGTGTGTTCTGTGTGTAGACCAGGTGTACTCAGAGCCGCCAATAGGGGGGTGCTGTGGGTACAGCTGTCCCAGGCCCCGGCCTCGTCCCCAGCAGTACTCAGTAGTCACAGCGCTGTGACGCACCTATGTGTTCTGTGTGTAGACCAGGTGTATTCAGGGCCACCAATAGGGGGGTGCTGTGGGTACAGCTGTCCCAGGCCCCGGCCTCTTCCCCAGTACTACTCAGTAGTCACAGCGCTGTGGCGCACCTATGTGTTCTGTGTGTAGACCAGGTGTATTCAGGGCCGCCAATAGGGGGGTGCTGTGGGTACAGCTGTCCCAGGCCCCGGCCTCGTCCCCAGCAGTACTCAGTAGTCACAGCGCTGGGACGCACCTATGTGTTCTGTGTGTAGACCAGGTGTATTCAGGGCCACCAATAGGGGGGTGCTGTGGGTACAGCTGTCCCAGGCCCCGGCCTCTTCCCCAGTACTACTCAGTAGTCACAGCGCTGTGGCGCACCTATGTGTTCTGTGTGTAGACCAGGTGTATTCAGGGCCACCAATAGGGGGGTGCTGTGGGTACAGCTGTCCCAGGCCCCGGCCTCGTCCCCAGCAGTACTCAGTAGTCACAGCGCTGTGGCGCACCTATGTGTTCTGTGTGTAGACCAGGTGTATTCAGAGCCGCCAATAGGGGGGTGCTGTGGGTACAGCTGTCCCAGGCCCCGGCCTCGTCCCCAGCAGTACTCAGTAGTCACAGCGCTGTGGCGCACCTATATGTTCTGTGTGTAGACCAGGTGTATTCAGAGCCGCCAATAGGGGGGTGCTGTGGGTACAGCTGTTCCAGGCCCCGGCCTCGTCCCCAGCAGTACTCAGTAGTCACAGCGCTATGACGCACCTATGTGTTCTGTGTGTAGACCAGGTGTATTCAGGGCCGCCAATAGGGGGGTGCTGTAGGTACAGCTGTCCCAGGCCCTGGCCTCGTCCCCAGCAGTACTCAGTAGTCACAGCGCTGTGACGCACCTATGTGTTCTGTGTGTAGACCAGGTGTATTCAGGGCCGCCAATAGGGGGGTGCTGTGGGTACAGCTGTCCCAGGCCCCGGCCTCGTCCCCAGCAGTACTCAGTAGTCACAGCGCTGTGACGCACCTATGTGTTCTGTGTGTAGACCAGGTGTATTCAGGGCCGCCAATAGGGGGGTGCTGTGGGTACAGCTGTCCCAGGCCCCGGCCTCGTCCCCAGCAGTACTCAGTAGTCACAGCGCTGTGGCGCACCTATGTGTTCTGTGTGTAGACCAGGTGTATTCAGAGCCGCCAATAGGGGGGTGCTGTGGGTACAGCTGTCCCAGGCCCCGGCCTCGTCCCCAGCAGTACTCAGTAGTCACAGCGCTGTGACGCACCTATGTGTTCTGTGTGTAGACCAGGTGTATTCAGGGCCACCAATAGGGGGGTGCTGTGGGTACAGCTGTCCCAGGCCCTGGCCTCTCTTCCCCAGCGCTACTCAGTCACAGCGCTGGGACGCACCTATGTGTTCTGTGTGTAGACCAGGTGTATTCAGAGCCGCCAATAGGGGGGTGCTGTGGGTACAGCTGTCCCAGGCCCCGGCCTCTTCCCCAGTACTACTCAGTAGTCACAGCGCTGTGGCGCACCTATGTGTTCTGTGTGTAGACCAGGTGTATTCAGGGCCACCAATAGGGGGGTGCTGTGGGTACAGCTGTCCCAGGCCCCGGCCTCGTCCCCAGCAGTACTCAGTAGTCACAGCGCTGTGGCGCACCTATGTGTTCTGTGTGTAGACCAGGTGTATTCAGGGCCACCAATAGGGGGGTGATGTGGGTACAGCTGTCCCAGGCCCCGGCCTCGTCCCCAGCAGTACTCAGTAGTCACAGCGCTGTGGCGCACCTATGTGTTCTGTGTGTAGACCAGGTGTATTCAGGGCCACCAATAGGGGGGTGCTGTGGGTACAGCTGTCCCAGGCCCCGGCCTCGTCCCCAGCAGTACTCAGTAGTCACAGCGCTGTGGCGCACCTATGTGTTCTGTGTGTAGACCAGGTGTATTCAGGGCCGCCAATAGGCGGGTGCTGTGGGTACATCTGTCCCAGGCCCCGGCCTCGTCCCCAGCAGTACTCAGTAGTCACAGCGCTGTGGCGCACCTATGTGTTCTGTGTGTAGACCAGGTGTATTCAGGGCCGCCAATAGGCGGGTGCTGTGGGTACAGCTGTCCCAGGCCTCGGCCTTGTCCCCAGCAGTACTCAGTAGTCACAGCGCTGTGACACACCTGTGTGTTCTGTGTGTAGACCAGGTGTATTCAGAGCCGCCAATAGGGGGGTGCTGTGGGTACAGCTGTCCCAGGCCCCGGCCTCGTCCCCAGCAGTACTCAGTAGTCACAGCGCTGGGACGCACCCGTGTGTTCTGTGTGTAGACCAGGTGTATTCAGGGCCGCCAATAGGGGGGTGCTGTGGGTACAGCTGGCCCGGGCCCCGGCCTCGTCCCCAGCAGTACTCAGTAGTCACAGCGCTGTGACGCACCTATGTGTTCTGTGTGTAGACCAGGTGTATTCAGGGCCACCAATAGGGGGGTGCTGTGGGTACAGCTGTCCCAGGCCCTGGCCTCTCTTCCCCAGCGCTACTCAGTCACAGCGCTGGGACGCACCTATGTGTTCTGTGTGTAGACCAGGTGTATTCAGAGCCGCCAATAGGGGGGTGATGTGGGTACAGCTGTCCCAGGCCCCGGCCTCGTCCCCAGCAGTACTCAGTAGTCACAGCGCTGTGACGCACCTATGTGTTCTGTGTGTAGACCAGGTGTATTCAGAGCCGCCAATAGGGGGGTGCTGTGGGTACAGCTGTCCCAGGCCCCGGCCTCTTTCCCAGTACTACTCAGTAGTCACAGCGCTGGGACGCACCTATGTGTTCTGTGTGTAGACCAGGTGTATTCAGAGCCGCCAATAGGGGGGTGATGTGGGTACAGCTGTCCCAGGCCCCGGCCTCGTCCCCAGCAGTACTCAGTAGTCACAGCGCTGTGACGCACCTATGTGTTCTGTGTGTAGACCAGGTGTATTCAGAGCCGCCAATAGGGGGGTGCTGTGGGTACAGCTGTCCCAGGCCCCGGCCTCTTTCCCAGTACTACTCAGTAGTCACAGCGCTGTGGCGCACCTATGTGTTCTGTGTGTAGACCAGGTGTATTCAGGGCCACCAATAGGGGGGTGCTGTGGGTACAGCTGTCCCAGGCCCCGGCCTCTTCCCCAGCAGTACTCAGTAGTCACAGCGCTGTGATGCACCTACAGTATGTGTTCTGTGTGTAGACCAGGTGTATTCAGAGCCGCCAATAGGGGGGTGCTGTGGGTACAGCTGTCCCAGGCCCCGGCCTCTTCCCCAGTACTACTCAGTAGTCACAGCGCTGTGGCGCACCTATGTGTTCTGTGTGTAGACCAGGTGTATTCAGGGCCACCAATAGGGGGGTGCTGTGGGTACAGCTGTCACAGGCCCCGGCCTCGTCCCCAGCAGTACTCAGTAGTCACAGCGCTGTGGCGCACCTATGTGTTCTGTGTGTAGACCAGGTGTATTCAGGGCCACCAATAGGGGGGTGCTGTGGGTACAGCTGTCCCAGGCCCCGGCCTCGTCCCCAGCAGTACTCAGTAGTTACAGCGCTGTGACGCACCTGTGTGTTCTGTGTGTAGACCAGGTGTATTCAGAGCCGCCAATAGGGGGGTGCTGTGGGTACAGCTGTCCCAGGCCCCGGCCTCGTCCCCAGCAGTACTCAGTAGTCACAGCGCTGTGGCGCACCTATGTGTTCTGTGTGTAGACCAGGTGTATTCAGGGCCACCAATAGGGGGGTGCTGTGGGTACAGCTGTCCCAGGCCCCGGCCTCTTCCCCAGCAGTACTCAGTAGTCACAGCGCTGTGACGCACCTATGTGTTCTGTGTGTAGACCAGGTGTATTCAGAGCCGCCAATAGGGGGGTGCTGTGGGTACAGCTGTCCCAGGCCCCGGCCTCTTCCCCAGTACTACTCAGTAGTCACAGCGCTGGGACGCACCTGTGTGTTCTGTGTGTAGACCAGGTGTATTCAGGGCCACCAATAGGGGGGTGCTGTGGGTACAGCTGTCCCAGGCCCCGGCCTCGTCCCCAGCAGTACTCAGTAGTCACAGCGCTGGGACGCACCTGTGTGTTCTGTGTGTAGACCAGGTGTATTCAGGGCCACCAATAGGGGGGTGCTGTGGGTACAGCTGTCCCAGGCCCCGGCCTCGTCCCCAGCAGTACTCAGTAGTCACAGCGCTGTGGCGCACCTATGTGTTCTGTGTGTAGACCAGGTGTATTCAGGGCCACCAATAGGCGGGTGCTGTGGGTACATCTGTCCCAGGCCCCGGCCTCGTCCCCAGCAGTACTCAGTAGTCACAGCGCTGTGGCGCACCTATGTGTTCTGTGTGTAGACCAGGTGTATTCAGGGCCGCCAATAGGCGGGTGCTGTGGGTACAGCTGTCCCAGGCCTCGGCCTTGTCCCCAGCAGTACTCAGTAGTCACAGCGCTGTGACACACCTGTGTGTTCTGTGTGTAGACCAGGTGTATTCAGAGCCGCCAATAGGGGGTGCTGTGGGTACAGCTGTCCCAGGCCCCGGCCTCGTCCCCAGCAGTACTCAGTAGTCACAGCGCTGGGACGCACCCGTGTGTTCTGTGTGTAGACCAGGTGTATTCAGGGCCGCCAATAGGGGGGTGCTGTGGGTACAGCTGGCCCGGGCCCCGGCCTCGTCCCCAGCAGTACTCAGTAGTCACAGCGCTGTGACGCACCTATGTGTTCTGTGTGTAGACCAGGTGTATTCAGGGCCACCAATAGGGGGGTGCTGTGGGTACAGCTGTCCCAGGCCCTGGCCTCTCTTCCCCAGCGCTACTCAGTCACAGCGCTGGGACGCACCTATGTGTTCTGTGTGTAGACCAGGTGTATTCAGAGCCGCCAATAGGGGGGTGATGTGGGTACAGCTGTCCCAGGCCCCGGCCTCGTCCCCAGCAGTACTCAGTAGTCACAGCGCTGTGACGCACCTATGTGTTCTGTGTGTAGACCAGGTGTATTCAGAGCCGCCAATAGGGGGGTGCTGTGGGTACAGCTGTCCCAGGCCCCGGCCTCTTTCCCAGTACTACTCAGTAGTCACAGCGCTGGGACGCACCTATGTGTTCTGTGTGTAGACCAGGTGTATTCAGAGCCGCCAATAGGGGGGTGATGTGGGTACAGCTGTCCCAGGCCCCGGCCTCTTCCCCAGCAGTACTCAGTAGTCACAGCGCTGTGATGCACCTACAGTATGTGTTCTGTGTGTAGACCAGGTGTATTCAGAGCCGCCAATAGGGGGGTGCTGTGGGTACAGCTGTCCCAGGCCCCGGCCTCTTCCCCAGTACTACTCAGTAGTCACAGCGCTGTGGCGCACCTATGTGTTCTGTGTGTAGACCAGGTGTATTCAGGGCCACCAATAGGGGGGTGCTGTGGGTACAGCTGTCACAGGCCCCGGCCTCGTCCCCAACAGTACTCAGTAGTCACAGCGCTGTGGCGCACCTATGTGTTCTGTGTGTAGACCAGGTGTATTCAGGGCCACCAATAGGGGGGTGCTGTGGGTACAGCTGTCCCAGGCCCCGGCCTCGTCCCCAGCAGTACTCAGTAGTTACAGCGCTGTGACGCACCTGTGTGTTCTGTGTGTAGACCAGGTGTATTCAGAGCCGCCAATAGGGGGGTGCTGTGGGTACAGCTGTCCCAGGCCCCGGCCTCGTCCCCAGCAGTACTCAGTAGTCACAGCGCTGTGGCGCACCTATGTGTTCTGTGTGTAGACCAGGTGTATTCAGGGCCACCAATAGGGGGGTGCTGTGGGTACAGCTGTCCCAGGCCCCGGCCTCTTCCCCAGCAGTACTCAGTAGTCACAGCGCTGTGATGCACCTACAGTATGTGTTCTGTGTGTAGACCAGGTGTATTCAGAGCCGCCAATAGGGGGGTGCTGTGGGTACAGCTGTCCCAGGCCCCGGCCTCTTCCCCAGTACTACTCAGTAGTCACAGCGCTGGGACGCACCTGTGTGTTCTGTGTGTAGACCAGGTGTATTCAGGGCCACCAATAGGGGGGTGCTGTGGGTACAGCTGTCCCAGGCCCCGGCCTCGTCCCCAGCAGTACTCAGTAGTCACAGCGCTGGGACGCACCTGTGTGTTCTGTGTGTAGACCAGGTGTATTCAGGGCCACCAATAGGGGGGTGCTGTGGGTACAGCTGTCCCAGGCCCCGGCCTCGTCCCCAGCAGTACTCAGTAGTCACAGCGCTGTGGCGCACCTATGTGTTCTGTGTGTAGACCAGGTGTATTCAGGGCCACCAATAGGGGGGTGCTGTGGGTACAGCTGTCCCAGGCCCCGGCCTCTTCCCCAGCAGTACTCAGTAGTCACAGCGCTGTGGCGCACCTATGTGTTCTGTGTGTAGACCAGGTGTATTCAGAGCCGCCAATAGGGGGGTGCTGTGGGTAAAGCTGTCCCAGGCCCAGGCCTCTTCCCCAGCAGAACTCAGTAGTCACAGCGCTGTGGCGCACCTATGTGTTCTGTGTGTAGACCAGGTGTATTGATAAATGGGCTGCATAGAGTTAATATTCTACACACTTACAGGATTCCAGTCCCTATATTGCTGGTGATGTGGTAACAGGACCAGGACCAGGTTTATATAGATGTGGGAATCTCAGGCTCGGAGGGAAGACATCTGGAGCAGTTGTGATATCAGTCTCTGCCTGACGCCTCCTGGAATTCTCCCGCTCTGATGTCATAATGCTGTGTGAGAACTTCCCTCCAACGCTCACCCCATCTGCTGTGTTCTATCTCTGGTGATACAGTCCCCCCCCTGCCAGGACCTGCCTCCCCCCACCCCCCCCCCCCCCGTACCGCCCGGGCTGTATTATATCCATAGAGATACAATGTAACGGATCCCCTTCCCTGCCAGGACCTGCCCCCCCCCCCCCGTACCCCATCTGCTGTGTTATATCCCTAGCGATACAATGTAACGGATCCCCCCCCCCTGCCAGGACCTGCCTCCCCCCCCCCGAACCCCACCGGCTGTATTATATCCCTAGAGATACAATGTAACGGATCCCCTTCCCTGCCAGGACCTGCCCCCCCCCCCCCCCCCGTGCCCCATCTGCTGTGTTATATCCCTAGCGATACAGGGCCAGATGTACTAAGCTTCAAAAGTTATAAAATGGAGAGTGATAAACAGCCAGCCAATCAGCTCCTACCTGCCATGTCACAGACTGTTTGAAAAATGTCAGACAGGAGCTGATTGGTTGGTTGTTCATCTCTCTCCACTTTATCACTTTTGAATCTTAGTACTGTACCCCATCTGCTGTTATATCCCCAGTGATACAGTGTAACTGATCCTCCTTCCCTGCCAGGACCTGTCCCCCCCCCCCCATTGCACCGCATCTGCTGTGTTCTATCCCTAGTGATACAGTGTAACAAATCCCTTCCCTGACAGGACCTCCCCCCACCCACTGTACCCCATCTGCTGTGTTATATCCCTAGTGATACAGTGTAACGGATCCCCTTCCCTGCCAGGACCTCCCCCCCCCCCCACTGTACCCCATCTGCTGTGTTATATCCCCAGTGATACAGTGTAACGGATCCCCCTTCCCTGACAGTACCTGCCCCCCCCCCACTGTACCCCATCTGCTGTGTTATATCCCCAGTGATACAGTGTAACGGATCCCCCTTCCCTGACAGTACCTGCCCCCCCCCCCCCACTGTACCCCATCTGCTGTGTTATATCCCTAGTGATAGAGTGTAACGGATCCCCTTCCCTGCCAGGACCTGCCCCCCCCCCCCCCCCACTGTACCCCACCTGCTGTGTTATATTCCTAGTGATACAGTGTAACGGATCCCCTTCCCTGCCAGGACCTGCCTCCCCCCCGTACCCCACCGGCTGTATTATATCCATAGAGATACAATGTAACGGATCCCCTTCCCTGCCAGGACCTGCCCCCCCCCCCGTACCCCATCTGCTGTGTTATATCCCTAGCGATACAATGTAACGGATCCCCCCCCCCTGCCAGGACCTGCCTCCCCCCCCCCGTACCCCACCGGCTGTATTATATCCATAGAGATACAATGTAACGGATCCCCTTCCCTGCCAGGACCTCCCCCCGCCCCCCCCCCCCCCGTACCCCATCTGCTGTGTTATATCCCTAGCGATACAGTCCCCCCCCCTGCCAGGACCTGCCTCCCCCCCCCCTGTACCCCACCGGCTGTATTATATCCATAGAGATACAATGTAACGGATCCCCTTCCCTGCCAGGACCTGCCCCCCCCCCCCCCCCGTACCCCATCTGCTGTGTTATATCCCTAGCGATACAGGGCCAGATGTACTAAGCTTCAAAAGTTATAAAATGGAGAGTGATAAACAGCCAGCCAATCAGCTCCTACCTGCCATGTCACAGACTGTTTGAAAAATGTCAGACAGGAGCTGATTGGTTGGTTGTTTATCTCTCTCCACTTTATCACTTTTGAATCTTAGTACATCTGGCCCACTGTGTAACAGATCCCCTTCCCTGCCAGTACCTGCCCCCCCCCCCCCATAATGTACCCCATCTGCTGTGTTATATCCCTAGTGATACAGTGTAACGGATCCCCTTCCCTGCCAGGACCTGCCCCCCCTCCCCTCCCCCCTCCCACTGTACCCCATATGCTGTGTTCTATCCCTAGTGCAGGGTTGCCTACCCTCCCGGAATGGCCGGGAGGGTCCCGGAAATCGGGTCCTCCTCCCGGTCCCCCGGAAAGGGTGTCAATCCTCCCGCATATCCCCCCCAGCTCCTGTGATGTCATCTCATGTGTCCCTTTGCGGGGGGTCCGCAGGTAAAATGCCGCGATCGCGGCATTTTAGCCCCGCCCCCCGCAGTGCAATGACTGAAATACCGGCATTGCACGGAAATAGCCCCGCCCCCTGCCTGACAGAGCTGGCTGCCCTCAAAAGTCGGCAACTATGCCCTAGTGATACAGTGTAACCGATCCCTTCCCTGACAGTACCAGCCCCCCCCCCCTGTACCCCATATGCTGTGTTCTATCCCCAGTGATACAGTGTAACCGATCCCTTCCCGGCCAGGAACTGCCCCCCCCCCCCCCCCCACTGTACCCCATCTGCTGTTATATCCCCAGTGATACAGTGTAACGGATCCCCTTCCCTGACAGGACCTCCCCCCCCCCCCACTGTACCCCATCTGCTGTGTTATATCCCTAGTGATACAGTGTAACGGATCCCCTTCCCTGCCAGGACCTGCCCCCCCCCCCACTGTACCCCATCTGCTGTTATATCCCCAGTGATACAGTGTAACTGATCCTCCTTCCCTGCCAGGACCTGCCCCCCCCCCCCACTGTACCCCATCTGCTGTGTTATATCCCTAGTGATACAGTGTAACGGATCCCCTTCCCTGCCAGGACCTGCCCCCCCCACTGTACCCCATCTGCTGTGTTATATCCCCAGTGATACAGTGTAACGGATCCCCCTTCCCTGACAGTACCTGCCCCCCCCCCCCCACTGTACCCCATCTGCTGTGTTATATCCCTAGTGATACAGTGTAACAGATCCCTTCCCTGCCAGGACCTGCCCCCCCCCCCCCACTGTACCCCATCTGCTGTGTTCTATCCCTAGTGATACAGTGTAACGGATCCATTCCCTGCCAGGACCTCCCCCCCCCCCCCACTGTACCCCATCTGCTGTGTTATATCCCTAGTGATACAGTGTAACGGATCCCCTTCCCTGCCAGGACCTGCCCCCCCCCCACTGTACCCCATCTGCTGTTATATCCCCAGTGATACAGTGTAACTGATCCTCCTTCCCTGCCAGGACCTGCCCCCCCCCCCACTGTACCCCATCTGCTGTGTTCTATCCCTAGTGATACAGTGTAACGGATCCATTCCCTGACAGGACCTCCCCCCCCCCCCACTGTACCCCATCTGCTGTGTTATATCCCTAGTGATACAGTGTAACGGATCCCCTTCCCTGCCAGGACCTGCCCCCCCCCCCACTGTACCCCATCTGCTGTGTTATATCCCCAGTGATACAGTGTAACGGATCCCCCTTCCCTGACAGTACCTGCCCCCCCCACTGTACCCCATCTGCTGTGTTATATCCCTAGTGATACAGTGTAACGGATCCATTCCCTGACAGGACCTCCCCCCCCCCCACTGTACCCCATCTGCTGTGTTATATCCCTAGTGATACAGTGTAACGGGTCCCCTTCCCTGCCAGGACCTGCCCCCCCCCCACTGTACCCCATCTGCTGTGTTATATCCCCAGTGATACAGTGTAACTGATCCCCTTCCCTGCCAGGACCTGCCCCCCCACTGTACCCCATCTGCTGTGTTCTATCCCTAGTGATACAGTGTAACGGATCCATTCCCTGACAGGACCTCCCCCCCCCACTGTACCCCATCTGCTGTGTTATATCCCTAGTGATACAGTGTAACGGATCCCCTTCCCTGCCAGGACCTGCCCCCCCCCCCACTGTACCCCATCTGCTGTTATATCCCCAGTGATACAGTGTAACTGATCCTCCTTCCCTGCCAGGACCTGTCCCCCCCCCCCACTGTACCCCATCTGCTGTGTTCTATCCCTAGTGATACAGTGTAACGGATCCATTCCCTGCCAGGACCTGCCCCCCCCACTGTACCCCATCTGCTGTGTAATATCCCTAGTGATACAGTGTAACGGATCCCCCTTCCCTGCCAGGACCTGCCCCCCCTCCCCCACTGTACCCCATCTGCTGTGTTATATCCCTAGTGATACAGTGTAACGGATCCCCTTCCCTGCCAGGACCTGCCCCCCCCCACTGTTCCCCATCTGCTGTGTTATATCCCCAGTGATACAGTGTAACTGATCCCCTTCCCTGCCAGGACCTGCCCCCCCACTGTACCCCATTTGCTGTGTTCTATCCCTAGTGATACAGTGTAACGGATCCCCTTCCCTGCCAGGACCTGCCCCCCCACTGTACCCCATATGCTGTATTATATCCCTAGTGATACAGTGTAACGGACCCCCTTCCCTGCCAGGACCTGCCCCCCCCCCCTGTACCCCATCTGCTGTGTTCTATCCCTAGTGATACAGTGTAACGGATCCCCTTCCCTGCCAGGACCTGCCCCCCCACTGTACCCCATCTGCATACCTCCCAACTGTCACGATTTTAGAGGGACAGTCCCGATTTTCGGGTCCTGTCCCGACGTCCCACCCGCGGCAGGCATTGTCCCGCTGCGGGGGGTGGCAGTTGGGAGACCCCCCAATCTAGTAGAATAGATGCTGTGCGCATGCGCACAGCGTCTATTCTCGTATGAAAATGAGGTCGCTGCTAATTAGCATAAGCCGCACCCTCATTTGCATAAGCCCCACCCCCTTTTCGGGCGCGCGCGCGGCTTCGCCGCGCGAGTGTCCCTATTTGTTAAGGTCAAAAGTTGGAAGGTATGCATCTGCTGTGTTATATCCCTAGTGATACAGTGTAACGGATCCCCATTCCCTGCCAGGACCTGCCCCCCCACTGTACCCCATCTGCTGTGTTATATCCCTAGTGATACAGTGTAACGGATCCCCTTCCCTGCCAGGACCTGCCCCCCCCCCCCCCCCCCACTGTACCCCATCTGCTGTGTTATATCCCTAGTGATACAGTGTAACGGATCCCCATTCCCTGCCAGGACCTGCCCCCCCACTGTACCCCATCTGCTGTGTTATATCCCTAGTGATACAGTGTAACGGATCCCCTTCCCTGCCAGGACCTGCCCCCCCCCCCACTGTACCCCATCTGCTGTGTTATATCCCTAGTGATACAGTGTAACAGATCCCTTCCCTGCCAGGACCTGCCCCCCCCCCCCACTGTACCCCATCTGCTGTGTTATATCCCTAGTGATACAGTGTAACGGATCCATTCCCTGCCAGGACCTGCCCCCCCCCCCACTGTACCCCATCTGCTGTGTTATATCCCTAGTGATACAGTGTAACGGATCCCCTTCCCTGCCAGGACCTGCCCCCCCACTGTACCCCATATGCTGTATTATATCCCTAGTGATACAGTGTAACGGACCCCCTTCCCTGCCAGGACCTGCCCCCCCCCCCCCCCCCCACTGTACCCCATCTGCTGTGTTCTATCCCTAGTGATACAGTGTAACAGATCCCTTCCCTGCCAGGACCTGCCCCCCCCCCCCACTGTACCCCATCTGCTGTGTTATATCCCTAGTGATACAGTGTAACAGATCCCTTCCCTGCCAGGACCTGCCCCCCCCCCCCCCCCCCACTGTACCCCATCTGCTGTGTTATATCCCTAGTGATACAGTGTAACGGATCCATTCCCTGCCAGGACCTGCCCCCCCCCCCCCCCACTGTACCCCATCTGCTGTGTTATATCCCTAGTGATACAGTGTAACGGATCCCCTTCCCTGCCAGGACCTGCCCCCCCACTGTACCCCATATGCTGTATTATATCCCTAGTGATACAGTGTAACGGATCCATTCCCTGCCAGGACCTGCCCCCCCCCCCCCACTGTACCCCATCTGCTGTGTTCTATCCCTAGTGATACAGTGTAACAGATCCCTTCCCTGCCAGGACCTGCCCCCCCCCCCCTGTACCCCATCTGCTGTGTTATATCCCTAGTGATACAGTGTAACGGATCCCCCTTCCCTGCCAGGACCTCCCCCCCCCCCCCCCCACTGTACCCCATCTGCTGTATTATATCCCTAGTGATACAGTGTAACGGATCCCCTTCCCTGCCAGGACCTGCCCCCCCACTGTACCCCATCTGCTGTGTTCTATCCCTAGTGATACAGTGTAACAGATCCCTTCCCTGACAGGACCTGCCCCCCCCCCCCACTGTACCCCATCTGCTGTGTTCTATCCCTAGTGATACAGTGTAACAGATCCATTCCCTGACAGGACCCCCCCCCCCCCCCACTGTACCCCATCTGCTGTGTTCTATCCCTAGTGATACAGTGTAACGGATCCATTCCCTGACAGTACCCCCCCCCCCCACTGTACCCCATCTGCTGTTATATCCCTAGTGATACAGTGTAACGGATCCCTTCCCTGCCAGGACCTGCCCCCCCCCCCCCACACTGTACCCCATCTGCTGTGTTCTATCCCTAGTGATACAGTGTAACAGATCCATTCCCTGACAGGACCTCCCCCCCCCCCCCCCACTGTACCCCATCTGCTGTTATATCCCCAGTGATACAGTGTAACGGATCCCCCTTCCCTGACAGTACCTGCCACCCCCCTCCAGGGCTGGTTAAGGGGGGCATAGGGGGCCAGTAACCCTGGGCCCACGTCTATCTAGGGCCCACTGTGGTCGGCATGTATTTTTGAGAAAAAAAAAATAGTGCGGCAACTGAGGACAACGTGGCGGGTGAGTGAGGACAGCATGGCGTAAGGACAGCGTGTCATGTGAGGACAGCGCGGCCTGTGAGTGAGCACATTTAGGGTAATTATGACATCATTTCCTTTTATCAGTGATGTCAGATCCAGCCCCCGTGGTCCCACCTCAGCCCTGTAGTGGTCACAAATGAACCCCATGAATGTTGCAGTGGTCACAGCTGGGCCATGTGCACGTTGGAGGCGATATTATCTCCACACTATGGGAACAATAATGAACAAGCTACTTATAGGCTAAATGGAGTTATTATAGGGAATTCTGCTGTAGAGAAGGACTTGGGGGTCATCATAGATGAGACATTGGGTACTAGTGCGCACTGCTCAAATGCAGCAGCAAAAGCAAACAGGACACTGGCATGCATTATAAGGGGCATGGATTCAAGGGATGCCAATGTGATAGTGCCTCTTTACAAGGCATTGGTGAGACCACACTTGGAATACTGTGTTCAGTTCTGGGCACCGCACCTTAGGAAGGACATAAATGAATTGGAACAGGTACAGAGAAGGGCGACTAAGCTAGTAACAGGTCTGGAATCACTAGAATACAAGGATAGGTTATACCAGGCTGAATATGTTATCACTGGAGAAACGGAGGGTGAGAGGTGATATGATTAGTTATGTTCACATTAGGGTGACCAACTCATCCCTTTAATCCGGGACACATATTAATTACACAGGTTCTGTGGCAGTTTAAAACCAGGTAAAAGCCAGCCACAGAACCTGTGTAATTAATATGTGTCCCGGATTAAAGGGATGAGTTGGTCACCCTAGTTCACATACAGGACTGGGAATCATATGGAACTGGGAGATGATTGGTCAGTAACAGGCCTATACTTAGGACACGCGGGCATGTACTGAGGCTTGAGGAAAAGAAATTCCGTACTGAATTAAGAAGAGGATTCTTCACCATTAGAGCAGTAACATTCTGGAACTCATTGCCGGTGGTTACAGTAACTACTGATAATGAATTTACATCAAAACTGGATGCATTCCTGGCCACTAAGGGAACCTTGCAGATATGACTTACTCACGTCAGTAGGTACTCCAGTCCCAACTGCCCCCCTCCCCACAGCAGGACGCGGGACCGTCCCAAAAAAATGGGAGTTTGGAAGTATGTGTTACTACCCTCTACACCTAATACTACAATACATATCACCTCTGCTGAGTAGACAGGCCACATATCCACTACAATACATCCATACCACATTCACTGGAAGGACAGGCCACATATACACTACAATACATCCAGGCCACATATACACTACAATATATCCATACCACATTCACTGGAAGGACAGGCCACATTTCCACTACAATACATCCATACCACATCCACTGGAAGGACAGGCCACATATACACTACAATACATCCATACATACCACATCCACTGGAGGACAGGCCACATATACACTACAATACATCCATACATACCACATCCACTGGAAGGACAGGCCACATATACACTACAATACATCCATACATACCACATCCACTGGAGGACAGGCCACATATACACTACAATACATCCATACATACCACATCCACTGGAAGGACAGGCCACATATACACTACAATACATCCAGGCCACATATACACTACAATATATCCATACCACATTCACTGGAAGGACAGGCCACATATCCACTACAATCTATCCATACCACATTTACTGGAAGGACAGGCCACATATACACTACAATACATCCATACATACCACATCCACTGAAAGGACAGGCCACATATACACTACAATACATCCAGGCCACATATACACTACAATATATCCATACCACATTCACTGGAAGGACAGGCCACATATACACTACAATACATCCATACATACCACATCCACTGGAAGGACAGGCCACATATACACTACAATACATCCATACATACCACATCCACTGGAAGGACAGGCCACATATACACTACAATACATCCAGGCCACATATACACTACAATATATCCATACATACCACATCCACTGGAAGGACAGGCCACATATACACTACAATACATCCAGGCCACATTCACTGGAAGGACAGGCCACATATACACTACAATACATCCATACCAACTCTGCTGGGTGGACAGGCCACATATACACTACAATACATCCATACCACATCCGCTGGAAGGACAGGCCACATATACACTACAATACATCCATACCACCTCTGCTGGGTGGACAGGCCACATATACACTACAATACATCCATACGACATACACTAGGTGGACAGGCCACATATACACTACAATACATCCATACCACATCCACTGGAAGGACAGGCCACATATACACTACAATACATCCATACCACCTCTGCTGGGTGGACAGGCCACATATACACTACAATACATCCATACCACATACACTAGGTGGACCGGCCACATATACACTACAATACATCCATACCACATACACTGGAAGGACAGGCCACATACACTGGAAGGACAGGCCACATATACACTAGAATACATCCATACCACATTCACTGGAAGGACAGGCCACATATACACTACAATATATCCATACCACATCCACTGGAAGGACAGGCCACATATACGCTACAATACATCCATACCACATACACTAGGTGGACAGGCCATATATACACTACAATACATTCATACCACCTCTGCTGGATGGACAGGCCACATATACACTACAATGCATCCATACCACTTTCACTGGAAGGACAGGCCACATATACGCTACAATACATCCATACCACCTCCGCTTAAAGGACAGGCCACATATACACTACAATATATCCATACCACATACGCTGGGTGGACAGGCCACATATACACTACAATACATCCATACCACATACGCTGGGTGGACAGGCCACATACACACTACAATACATCCATACCACATACGCTGGGTGGACAGGCCACATATACACTACAATACATCCATACCACATACGCTGGGTGGACAGGCCACATATACACTACAATACATCCATACCACATACGCTGGGTGGACAGGCCACATACACACTACAATACATCCATACCACATCCACTGGAAGGACAGGCCACATATACACTACAATATATCCATACCACATCCACTGGAAGGACAGGCCACATATACGCTACAATACATCCATACCACATACACTAGGTGGACAGGCCATATATACACTACAATACATTCATACCACCTCTGCTGGATGGACAGGCCACATATACACTACAATGCATCCATACCACTTTCACTGGAAGGACAGGCCACATATACGCTACAATACATCCATACCACCTCCGCTTAAAGGACAGGCCACATATACACTACAATATATCCATACCACATACGCTGGGTGGACAGGCCACATATACACTACAATACATCCATACCACATACGCTGGGTGGACAGGCCACATACACACTACAATACATCCATACCACATACGCTGGGTGGACAGGCCACATATACACTACAATACATCCATACCACATACGCTGGGTGGACAGGCCACATACACACTACAATACATCCATACCACATACGCTGGGTGGACAGGCCACATATACACTACAATACATCCATACCACATATGCTGGGTGGACAGGCCACATACACACTACAATACATCCATACCACATACGCTGGGTGGACAGGCCACATATACACTACAATACATCCATACCACATACGCTGGGTGGACAGGCCACATACACACTACCCCCTCCTACTGAAATACATTACAAGCCACCCGACCTTCCTCAGCTTTATTCCACCTAAGTTATAAATACTACTTATACAGTATATCCAATATGTACATTCCTCTCTCCATGTGTCCATGTCAGGGGACCCTTTCCCACAGAGCAGGTAGGGCCACGTTCTCCACCCTCCGGTGTGGGCGCTCGGTCTACGGCTTAGAGAACATTAGGTCTTGGTCTTCTCAGAGACAGTCACTGACTGGTGTCATGATGATATCCCAGCCACACGCAAGTACTCGCTCCAGCTGAGAGTGTCCACGGGTGTGAGGGCTCTATGTCCATCAGCCGAGTCCATGGTCTTCTGCAGCTGTGCATTCACATCGGCCAGGAGCGGTCTCTTCTGTGCCTCCCACTGCCAGCACTGCATCATTATCTGGTACCTGCCGGGCACAAACCATACCACCATCAGTACTGGGATCATGCCACGCACATACGGTGTACTGTCATTACTGGGAACATGCCACGCACATACATGGGACATGTGGTGTACTGTCATTACTGGGAACATGCCACGCACATACATGGGACACGTGGTGTACTGTCATTACTGGGAACATATTGGACAAAGAAGGAAAGGAACTGCTCAGGGGGGAACGCACTAAAGAAATAGAGTCATAAAAAATAACTTTTAATACATCATGGTTAATAATCCCACAATTAACTTGAATGGGAATACAGCGAAAAATGAAAGTTTAAAATATTGGACATACACACACATACACACAATGTGCACAAAAAGACAGGGAATCAGTGCTTTAAAAATGACACTTATATCCTGACCAAAAATTATGCTCACAAATTAATAGCCAAGGATGTGGTTATTTTGGTCACGGAAAAAATGTGTATAGCCCTGTTCGATAATTATTCAATCTCCAATTGACCAGTGTAAATTTCTGACTTTAATTCAGCCTTTTTGTAATAACACTGCCACCTTCTGGTAGATTAATGACAAGGTATAAGTGGTTCAGGGACCTTTCTCACTAAGGACCTCTGATACACTATCCTGTTGCACCATCTAGTGGTGTTTTTAGGAATATCATTCAACTATTATCTGATGCATAGGATTTTTCATAGCCTTTTATTAGCAATCCAGAAGGCATAATTATAGCATGGTAATTTGAATTTAAACAATTTCGAAAAGAGGAGAAGGAACCATAAAATAAGGGAACACAGAATATTGAGGGCTTTCCTAAGACCAAAGTCAGAGTGCTCAGATTGGTGTAGTAGGCTGAAAAACGGAGTTATAATTGTCTCCTTATATTTTTATTCAGCAAACTGAGCACAATTGAAGGGCATCTGCTACCTGCTTCAACCTAGGTGTATAGAGTTTGACACCTAGGATGGTCTGATAGCGCCCTTAGTAACCAACATCATTTCAATAGTAAATTATCAGGCTAGTGAGCATATTTGGACAGTCAATAACCGACACTAGTGTTTCGCTTTGCTTTGTCAGGGCCTTGACAAAGCAAAGCGAAACACTAGTGTCGGTTATTGACTGTCCAAATATGCTCACTAGCCTGATAATTTACTATTGAAATGATGTTGGTTACTAAGGGCGCTATCAGACCATCCTAGGTGTCAAACTCTATACACCTAGGTTGAAGCAGGTAGCAGATGCCCTTCAATTGTGCTCAGTTTGCTGAATAAAAATATAAGGAGACAATTATAACTCCGTTTTTCAGCCTACTACACCAATCTGAGCACTTTGACTTTGGTCTTAGGAAAGCCCTCAATATTCTGTGTTCCCTTATTTTATGGTTCCTTCTCCTCTTTTCGAAATTGTTTAAATTCAAATTACCATGCTATAATTATGCCTTCTGGATTGCTAATAAAAGGCTATGAAAAATCCTATGCATCAGATAATAGTTGAATGATATTCCTAAAAACACCACTAGATGGTGCAACAGGATAGTGTATCAGAGGTCCTTAGTGAGAAAGGTCCCTGAACCACTTATACCTTGTCATTAATCTACCAGAAGGTGGCAGTGTTATTACAAAAAGGCTGAATTAAAGTCAGAAATTTACACTGGTCAATTGGAGATTGAATAATTATCGAACAGGGCTATACACATTTTTTCCGTGACCAAAATAACCACATCCTTGGCTATTACTTTGTGAGCATAATTTTTGGTCAGGATATAAGTGTCATTTTTAAAGCACTGATTCCCTGTCTTTTT
>NW_028142148.1:0-161755 GCF_055691185.1 Crinia signifera
TACAGAGCACAATTTACAGCACATATCTTAGTACAGCTGAGATATAGGGAGGTGAATGAGAAGAGATGCAGGTATAGATTGTAGGTGAGTAAGAGAGCTGAGATGTAGGGGAGTGAGATGAGATGCGGGTATAGATGGTAGGTGAGTAAGAGAGCTGAGATGTAGGGAAGTGAGTGAGAAGAGATGCAGGTGTAAATGGTAGGTGAGTAGAGAGCTGAGATGTAGGGAAGTGAGGTGAGAAGAGATGCGGGTATAGATGGTAGGTGAGTAAGAGAGCTGAGATGTAGGGAAGTGAGTGAGAAGAGATGCGGGTATAGATGGTAGGTGAGTAGAGAGCTGAGATGTAGGGAAGTGAGAGAGAAGAGATGCAGGTATAGATGGTAGGTGAGTAAGAGAGCAGAGATATAGAGAAGTGAGAAGAGATGCGGGTATAGATGCTAGGTGAGTAAGAGAGCAGAGATGTAGGGAAGTGAGTGAGAAGAGATGCTGGTATAGATGGTAGGTGAGTAAGAGAGCTGAGATGTAGGGAAGTGAGTGAGAAGAGATGCTGGTATAGATGGTAGGTGAGTAAGAGAGCAGAGATGTAGGGAAGTAAGTGAGAAGAGATGCGGGTATAGATGGTAGGTGAGTAAGAGAGCAGAGATGTAGGGAAGTGAGTGAGAAGAGATGCAGGTATAGATGGTAGGTGAGTAAGAGAGCTGAGGTGTAGGGAAGTGAGTGAGAAGAGATGCGTGTATAGATTGTAGGTGAGTAAGAGAGCTGAGATGTAGGGAAGTGAGTGAGAAGAGATGCAGGTATAGATGGTAGGTGAGTAACAGAGCTGAGATGTAGGGAAGTGAGTGAGAAGAGATGCAGGTATAGATTGTAGGTGAGTAAGAGAGCTGAGATGTAGGGAAGTGAGTGAGAAGAGATGCGGGCATAGATGGTAGGTGAGTAAGAGAGCTGAGATGTAGGGAAGTGAGGGAGAAGAGATGAAGGTATAGATGGTAGGTGAGTAAGAGAGCTGAGGTGTAGGGAAGTGAGTGAGAAGAGATGCGGGCATAGATGGTAGGTGAGTAAGAGAGCTGAGATGTAGGGAAGTGAGTGAGAAGAGATGCAGGTATAGATTGTAGGTGAGTAAGAGAGCGGAGATATAGGGAAGTGAGTGAGAAGAGATGCAGGTATAGATGGTAGGTGAGTAAGAGAGCTGAGATGTAGGGAAGTGAGTGAGAAGAGATGTGGGTATAGATGGTAGGTGAGTAAGAGAGCTGAGATGTAGGGAAGTGAGTGAGAAGAGATGTGGGTATAGATGGTAGGTGAGTAAGAGCTGAGATGTAGGGAAGTGAGTGAGAAGAGATGCAGGTATAGATGGTAGGTGAGTAAGAGAGCGGAGATGTAGGGAAGTGAGTGAGAAGAGATGCGGGTATAGATGGTAGGTGAGTAAGAGAGCTGAGATGTAGGGAAGTGAGTGAGAAGAGATGTGGGTATAGATGGTAGGTGAGTAAGAGAGCTGAGATGTAGGTAAGTGAGTGAGAAGAGATGCGGGTATAGATGGTAGGTGAGTAAGAGCTGAGATGTAGGGAAGTGAGTGAGAAGAGATGCAGGTATAGATGGTAGGGTGAGTAAGAGAGCGGAGATGTAGGGAAGTGAGTGAGAAGAGATGCAGGTATAGATGGTAGGTGAGTAAGAGAGCTGAGATGTAAGGAAGTGAGTGAGAAGAGATGCGGGTATAGATGGTAGGTGAGTAAGAGAGCTGAGATGTAGGGAAGTGAGTGAGAAGAGATGCGGGCATAGATGGTAGGTGAGTAAGAGAGCTGAGATGTAGGGAAAGGAGTGAGAAGAGATGCTGGTATAGATGGTAGGTGAGTAAGAGAGCTGAGATGTAGGGAAGTGAGTGAGAAGAGATGCAGGTATAGATGGTAGGTGAGTAAGAGCTGAGATGTAGGGAAGTGAGTGAGAATAGATACAGGTATAGATGGTAGGTGAGTAAGATAACGGAGATGTAGGGCAGTGAGTGAGAAGAGATGCGGGCATAGATGGTAGGTGAGTAAGAGAGCTGAGATGTAGGGAAGTGAGTGAGAATTGATGCAGGTATAGATGGTAGGTGAGTAAGAGAGCTGAGATGTAGGGTGGTGAATGAGAAGAGATGCAGGTATAGATAGTAGGTGAGTAAGAGAGCAGAGATATAGAGAAGTGAGAAGAGATGCCGGTATAGATGGTAGGTGAGTAAGAGAGCTGAGATGTAGGGAAGTGAGTGAGAAGAGATGCAGGTATGGATGGTAGGTGAGTAAGAGAGCTGAGATGTAGGGAAGTGAGTGAGAAGAGATGCGGGTATGGATGGTAGGTGAGTAAGAGAGCTGAGATGTAGGGAAGTGAGTGAGAAGAGATGCAGGTATAGATGTCAGGTGAGTAAGAGAGATGAGATGTAGGGAAGTGAGTGAGAAGAGATGCGGGCATAGATGGTAGGTGAGTAAGAGAGCTGAGATGTAGGGAAGTGAGTGAGAAGAGATGCGGGTATAGATGGTAGGTGAGTAAGAGAGCTGAGATGTAGGGAAGTGAGTGAGAAGAGATGCGGGTATAGATGGTAGGTGAGTAAGAGAGCTGAGATGTAGGGAAGTGAGTGAGAAGAGATGCTGGTATAGATGGCAGGTGAGTAAGATAGATGAGATGTAGGGAAGTGAGTGAGAAGAGATGCGGGTATAGATGGTAGGTGAGTAAGAGAGCTGAGATGTAGGGAAGTGAGTGAGAAGAGATGCTGGTATAGATGGCAGGTGAGTAAGATAGATGAGATGTAGGGAAGTGAGTGAGAAGAGATGCTGGTATAGATGGCAGGTGAGTAAGATAGATGAGATGTAGGGAAGTGAGTGAGAAGAGATGCGGGTATAGATGGTAGGTGAGTAAGAGAGCTGAGATGTAGGGAAGTGAGTGAGAAGAGATGCGGGTATAGATGGTAGGTGAGTAAGAGAGCTGAGATGTAGGGAAGTGAGTGAGAAGAGATGCTGGTATAGATGGCAGGTGAGTAAGATAGATGAGATGTAGGGAAGTGAGTGAGAAGAGATGCGGGTATAGATGGTAGGTGAGTAAGAGAGCTGAGATGTAGGGAAGTGAGTGAGAAGAGATGCAGGTATAGATGGCAGGAGAGTAAGAGAGCTGAGATGTAGGGAAGTGAGAGAGAAGAGATGAAGGTATAGATGGTAGGTGAGTAAGAGAGCTGAGATATAAGGACGTGAATGAGAAGAGATGTAGGGAAGTAAGTGAGAAGAGATGCGGGTATAGATGGTAGGTGAGTAAGAGAGCTGAGATGTAGGGAAGTGAGTGAGAAGAGATGCAGGTATAGATGGTAGGTGAGTAAGAGAGCTGAGATGTAGGGAAGTGAGTGAGAATAGATGCAGGTATAGATGGTAGGTGAGTAAGAGAGCTGAGATGTAGGGAGGTGAGTGAGAAGAGATGCGGGTATAGATGGTAGGTGAGTAAGAGAGATGAGATGTAGGGAAGTGAGTGAGAAGAGATGCGGGTATAGATGGTAGGTGAGTAAGAGAGCTGAGATGTAGGGAAGTGAGTGAGAAGAGATGTGGGTATAGATGGTAGGTGAGTAAGAGAGCTGAGATGTAGGGAAGTGAGTGAGAAGAGATGCGGGTATAGATGGTAGGTGAGTAAGAGAGCTGAGATGTAGGGAAGTGAGTGAGAATAGATGCGGGTATAGATGGTAGGTGAGTAAGAGAGCTGAGATGTAGGGAAGTGAGTGAGAAGAGATGCAGGTATAGATGGTAGGTGAGTAAGAGAGCTGAGATGTAGGGAAGTGAGTGAGAAGAGATGCGGGTATAGATGGCAGGTGAGTAAGAGCTGAGATGTACGGAAGTGAGATAGAAGAGATGCAGATATAGATGGTAGGTGAGTAAGAGAGCTGAGATGTAGGGAAGTGAGTGAGAAGAGATGCAGGTATGGATGGTAGGTGAGTAAGAGAGCTGAGATGTAGGGAAGTGAGTGAGAAGAGATGCGGGTATGGATGGTAGGTGAGTAAGAGAGCTGAGATGTAGGGAAGTGAGTGAGAAGAGATGCAGGTATAGATGGTAGGTGAGTAAGAGAGCTGAGATGTAGGGAAGTGAGTGAGAAGAGATGCAGGTATAGATGGTAGGTGAGTAAGAGAGCTGAGATGTAGGGAAGTGAGTGAGAAGAGATGCGGGTATAGATGGTAGGTGAGTAAGAGAGCTGAGATGTAGGGAAGTGAGTGAGAAGAGATGCGGGTATAAATGGTAGGTGAGTAAGAGAGCTGAGATGTAGGGAAGTGAGTGAGAAGAGATGCTGGTATAGATGTCAGGTGAGTAAGAGAGATGAGATGTAGGGAAGTGAGTGAGAAGAGATGCGGGCATAGATGGTAGGTGAGTAAGAGAGCTGAGATGTAGGGAAGTGAGTGAGAAGAGATGCGGGTATAGATGGTAGGTGAGTAAGAGAGCTGAGATGTAGGGAAGTGAGTGAGAAGAGATGCTGGTATAGATGGCAGGTGAGTAAGATAGATGAGATGTAGGGAAGTGAGTGAGAAGAGATGCGGGTATAGATGGTAGGTGAGTAAGAGAGCTGAGATGTAGGGAAGTGAGTGAGAAGAGATGCTGGTATAGATGGCAGGTGAGTAAGATAGATGAGATGTAGGGAAGTGAGTGAGAAGAGATGCTGGTATAGATGGCAGGTGAGTAAGATAGATGAGATGTAGGGAAGTGAGTGAGAAGAGATGCGGGTATAGATGGTAGGTGAGTAAGAGAGCTGAGATGTAGGGAAGTGAGTGAGAAGAGATGCGGGTATAGATGGTAGGTGAGTAAGAGAGCTGAGATGTAGGGAAGTGAGTGAGAAGAGATGCTGGTATAGATGGCAGGTGAGTAAGATAGATGAGATGTAGGGAAGTGAGTGAGAAGAGATGCGGGTATAGATGGTAGGTGAGTAAGAGAGCTGAGATGTAGGGAAGTGAGTGAGAAGAGATGCAGGTATAGATGGCAGGAGAGTAAGAGAGCTGAGATGTAGGGAAGTGAGAGAGAAGAGATGAAGGTATAGATGGTAGGTGAGTAAGAGAGCTGAGATATAAGGACGTGAATGAGAAGAGATGTAGGGAAGTAAGTGAGAAGAGATGCGGGTATAGATGGTAGGTGAGTAAGAGAGCTGAGATGTAGGGAAGTGAGTGAGAAGAGATGCAGGTATAGATGGTAGGTGAGTAAGAGAGCTGAGATGTAGGGAAGTGAGTGAGAATAGATGCAGGTATAGATGGTAGGTGAGTAAGAGAGCTGAGATGTAGGGAAGTGAGTGAGAAGAGATGCAGGTATAGATGGTAGGTGAGTAAGAGAGCGGAGATGTAGGGAAGTGAGTGAGAAGAGATGCGGGTATAGATGGTAGGTGAGTAAGAGAGCTGAGATGTAGGGAAGTGAGTGAGAAGAGATGCAGGTATAGATGGTAGGTGAGTAAGAGAGCTGAGATGTAGGGAAGTGAGTGAGAATAGATGCAGGTATAGATGGTAGGTGAGTAAGAGAGCTGAGATGTAGGGAGGTGAGTGAGAAGAGATGCGGGTATAGATGGTAGGTGAGTAAGAGAGATGAGATGTAGGGAAGTGAGTGAGAAGAGATGTGGGTATAGATGGTAGGTGAGTAAGAGAGCTGAGATGTAGGGAAGTGAGTGAGAAGAGATGTGGGTATAGATGGTAGGTGAGTAAGAGAGCTGAGATGTAGGGAAGTGAGTGAGAAGAGATGCGGGTATAGATGGTAGGTGAGTAAGAGAGCTGAGATGTAGGGAAGTAAGTGAGAAGAGATGCGGGTATAGATGGTAGGTGAGTAAGAGAGCTGAGATGTAGGGAAGTGAGTGAGAAGAGATGCAGGTATAGATGGTAGGTGAGTAAGAGAGCTGAGATGTAGGGAAGTGAGTGAGAATAGATGCAGGTATAGATGGTAGGTGAGTAAGAGAGCTGAGATGTAGGGAGGTGAGTGAGAAGAGATGCGGGTATAGATGGTAGGTGAGTAAGAGAGATGAGATGTAGGGAAGTGAGTGAGAAGAGATGCGGGTATAGATGGTAGGTGAGTAAGAGAGCGGAGATATAGGGAAGTGAGTGAGAAGAGATGCAGGTATAGATGGTAGGTGAGTAAGAGAGCTGAGATGTAGGGAAGTGAGTGAGAAGAGATGTGGGTATAGATGGTAGGTGAGTAAGAGAGCTGAGATGTAGGGAAGTGAGTGAGAAGAGATGTGGGTATAGATGGTAGGTGAGTAAGAGCTGAGATGTAGGGAAGTGAGTGAGAAGAGATGCAGGTATAGATGGTAGGTGAGTAAGAGAGCGGAGATGTAGGGAAGTGAGTGAGAAGAGATGCGGGTATAGATGGTAGGTGAGTAAGAGAGCTGAGATGTAGGGAAGTGAGTGAGAAGAGATGTGGGTATAGATGGTAGGTGAGTAAGAGAGCTGAGATGTAGGTAAGTGAGTGAGAAGAGATGCGGGTATAGATGGTAGGTGAGTAAGAGCTGAGATGTAGGGAAGTGAGTGAGAAGAGATGCAGGTATAGATGGTAGGGTGAGTAAGAGAGCGGAGATGTAGGGAAGTGAGTGAGAAGAGATGCAGGTATAGATGGTAGGTGAGTAAGAGAGCTGAGATGTAAGGAAGTGAGTGAGAAGAGATGCGGGTATAGATGGTAGGTGAGTAAGAGAGCTGAGATGTAGGGAAGTGAGTGAGAAGAGATGCGGGCATAGATGGTAGGTGAGTAAGAGAGCTGAGATGTAGGGAAAGGAGTGAGAAGAGATGCTGGTATAGATGGTAGGTGAGTAAGAGAGCTGAGATGTAGGGAAGTGAGTGAGAAGAGATGCAGGTATAGATGGTAGGTGAGTAAGAGCTGAGATGTAGGGAAGTGAGTGAGAATAGATACAGGTATAGATGGTAGGTGAGTAAGATAACGGAGATGTAGGGCAGTGAGTGAGAAGAGATGCGGGCATAGATGGTAGGTGAGTAAGAGAGCTGAGATGTAGGGAAGTGAGTGAGAATTGATGCAGGTATAGATGGTAGGTGAGTAAGAGAGCTGAGATGTAGGGTGGTGAATGAGAAGAGATGCAGGTATAGATAGTAGGTGAGTAAGAGAGCAGAGATATAGAGAAGTGAGAAGAGATGCCGGTATAGATGGTAGGTGAGTAAGAGAGCTGAGATGTAGGGAAGTGAGTGAGAAGAGATGCAGGTATGGATGGTAGGTGAGTAAGAGAGCTGAGATGTAGGGAAGTGAGTGAGAAGAGATGCGGGTATGGATGGTAGGTGAGTAAGAGAGCTGAGATGTAGGGAAGTGAGTGAGAAGAGATGCAGGTATAGATGTCAGGTGAGTAAGAGAGATGAGATGTAGGGAAGTGAGTGAGAAGAGATGCGGGCATAGATGGTAGGTGAGTAAGAGAGCTGAGATGTAGGGAAGTGAGTGAGAAGAGATGCGGGTATAGATGGTAGGTGAGTAAGAGAGCTGAGATGTAGGGAAGTGAGTGAGAAGAGATGCGGGTATAGATGGTAGGTGAGTAAGAGAGCTGAGATGTAGGGAAGTGAGTGAGAAGAGATGCTGGTATAGATGGCAGGTGAGTAAGATAGATGAGATGTAGGGAAGTGAGTGAGAAGAGATGCGGGTATAGATGGTAGGTGAGTAAGAGAGCTGAGATGTAGGGAAGTGAGTGAGAAGAGATGCTGGTATAGATGGCAGGTGAGTAAGATAGATGAGATGTAGGGAAGTGAGTGAGAAGAGATGCTGGTATAGATGGCAGGTGAGTAAGATAGATGAGATGTAGGGAAGTGAGTGAGAAGAGATGCGGGTATAGATGGTAGGTGAGTAAGAGAGCTGAGATGTAGGGAAGTGAGTGAGAAGAGATGCGGGTATAGATGGTAGGTGAGTAAGAGAGCTGAGATGTAGGGAAGTGAGTGAGAAGAGATGCTGGTATAGATGGCAGGTGAGTAAGATAGATGAGATGTAGGGAAGTGAGTGAGAAGAGATGCGGGTATAGATGGTAGGTGAGTAAGAGAGCTGAGATGTAGGGAAGTGAGTGAGAAGAGATGCAGGTATAGATGGCAGGAGAGTAAGAGAGCTGAGATGTAGGGAAGTGAGAGAGAAGAGATGAAGGTATAGATGGTAGGTGAGTAAGAGAGCTGAGATATAAGGACGTGAATGAGAAGAGATGTAGGGAAGTAAGTGAGAAGAGATGCGGGTATAGATGGTAGGTGAGTAAGAGAGCTGAGATGTAGGGAAGTGAGTGAGAAGAGATGCAGGTATAGATGGTAGGTGAGTAAGAGAGCTGAGATGTAGGGAAGTGAGTGAGAATAGATGCAGGTATAGATGGTAGGTGAGTAAGAGAGCTGAGATGTAGGGAGGTGAGTGAGAAGAGATGCGGGTATAGATGGTAGGTGAGTAAGAGAGATGAGATGTAGGGAAGTGAGTGAGAAGAGATGCGGGTATAGATGGTAGGTGAGTAAGAGAGCTGAGATGTAGGGAAGTGAGTGAGAAGAGATGTGGGTATAGATGGTAGGTGAGTAAGAGAGCTGAGATGTAGGGAAGTGAGTGAGAAGAGATGCGGGTATAGATGGTAGGTGAGTAAGAGAGCTGAGATGTAGGGAAGTGAGTGAGAATAGATGCGGGTATAGATGGTAGGTGAGTAAGAGAGCTGAGATGTAGGGAAGTGAGTGAGAAGAGATGCGGGTATAGATGGTAGGTGAGTAAGAGAGCTGAGATGTAGGGAAGTGAGTGAGAAGAGATACGGGTATAGATGGCAGGTGAGTAAGAGCTGAGATGTACGGAAGTGAGATAGAAGAGATGCAGATATAGATGGTAGGTGAGTAAGAGAGCTGAGATGTAGGGAAGTGAGTGAGAAGAGATGCAGGTATGGATGGTAGGTGAGTAAGAGAGCTGAGATGTAGGGAAGTGAGTGAGAAGAGATGCGGGTATGGATGGTAGGTGAGTAAGAGAGCTGAGATGTAGGGAAGTGAGTGAGAAGAGATGCAGGTATAGATGGTAGGTGAGTAAGAGAGCTGAGATGTAGGGAAGTGAGTGAGAAGAGATGCAGGTATAGATGGTAGGTGAGTAAGAGAGCTGAGATGTAGGGAAGTGAGTGAGAAGAGATGCGGGTATAGATGGTAGGTGAGTAAGAGAGCTGAGATGTAGGGAAGTGAGTGAGAAGAGATGCGGGTATAAATGGTAGGTGAGTAAGAGAGCTGAGATGTAGGGAAGTGAGTGAGAAGAGATGCTGGTATAGATGTCAGGTGAGTAAGAGAGATGAGATGTAGGGAAGTGAGTGAGAAGAGATGCGGGCATAGATGGTAGGTGAGTAAGAGAGCTGAGATGTAGGGAAGTGAGTGAGAAGAGATGCGGGTATAGATGGTAGGTGAGTAAGAGAGCTGAGATGTAGGGAAGTGAGTGAGAAGAGATGCTGGTATAGATGGCAGGTGAGTAAGATAGATGAGATGTAGGGAAGTGAGTGAGAAGAGATGCGGGTATAGATGGTAGGTGAGTAAGAGAGCTGAGATGTAGGGAAGTGAGTGAGAAGAGATGCTGGTATAGATGGCAGGTGAGTAAGATAGATGAGATGTAGGGAAGTGAGTGAGAAGAGATGCTGGTATAGATGGCAGGTGAGTAAGATAGATGAGATGTAGGGAAGTGAGTGAGAAGAGATGCGGGTATAGATGGTAGGTGAGTAAGAGAGCTGAGATGTAGGGAAGTGAGTGAGAAGAGATGCGGGTATAGATGGTAGGTGAGTAAGAGAGCTGAGATGTAGGGAAGTGAGTGAGAAGAGATGCTGGTATAGATGGCAGGTGAGTAAGATAGATGAGATGTAGGGAAGTGAGTGAGAAGAGATGCGGGTATAGATGGTAGGTGAGTAAGAGAGCTGAGATGTAGGGAAGTGAGTGAGAAGAGATGCAGGTATAGATGGCAGGAGAGTAAGAGAGCTGAGATGTAGGGAAGTGAGAGAGAAGAGATGAAGGTATAGATGGTAGGTGAGTAAGAGAGCTGAGATATAAGGACGTGAATGAGAAGAGATGTAGGGAAGTAAGTGAGAAGAGATGCGGGTATAGATGGTAGGTGAGTAAGAGAGCTGAGATGTAGGGAAGTGAGTGAGAAGAGATGCAGGTATAGATGGTAGGTGAGTAAGAGAGCTGAGATGTAGGGAAGTGAGTGAGAATAGATGCAGGTATAGATGGTAGGTGAGTAAGAGAGCTGAGATGTAGGGAGGTGAGTGAGAAGAGATGCGGGTATAGATGGTAGGTGAGTAAGAGAGATGAGATGTAGGGAAGTGAGTGAGAAGAGATGTGGGTATAGATGGTAGGTGAGTAAGAGAGCTGAGATGTAGGGAAGTGAGTGAGAAGAGATGTGGGTATAGATGGTAGGTGAGTAAGAGAGCTGAGATGTAGGGAAGTGAGTGAGAAGAGATGCGGGTATAGATGGTAGGTGAGTAAGAGAGCTGAGATGTAGGGAAGTAAGTGAGAAGAGATGCGGGTATAGATGGTAGGTGAGTAAGAGAGCTGAGATGTAGGGAAGTGAGTGAGAAGAGATGCAGGTATAGATGGTAGGTGAGTAAGAGAGCTGAGATGTAGGGAAGTGAGTGAGAATAGATGCAGGTATAGATGGTAGGTGAGTAAGAGAGCTGAGATGTAGGGAGGTGAGTGAGAAGAGATGCGGGTATAGATGGTAGGTGAGTAAGAGAGATGAGATGTAGGGAAGTGAGTGAGAAGAGATGCGGGTATAGATGGTAGGTGAGTAAGAGAGCTGAGATGTAGGGAAGTGAGTGAGAAGAGATGTGGGTATAGATGGTAGGTGAGTAAGAGAGCTGAGATGTAGGGAAGTGAGTGAGAAGAGATGCGGGTATAGATGGTAGGTGAGTAAGAGAGCTGAGATGTAGGGAAGTGAGTGAGAATAGATGCGGGTATAGATGGTAGGTGAGTAAGAGAGCTGAGATGTAGGGAAGTGAGTGAGAAGTGATGCAGGTATAGATGGTAGGTGAGTAAGAGCGGAGATGTAGGGAAGTGAGTGAGAAGAGATGTGGGTATAGATGGTAGGTGAGTAAGAGAGCTGAGATGTAGGGAAGTGAGTGAGAATAGATGCGGGTATAGATGGTAGGTGAGTAAGAGAGCTGAGATGTAGGGAAGTGAGTGAGAAGAGATACAGGTATAGATGGTAGGTGAGTAACAGAGCTGAGATGTAGGGAAGTGAGTGAGAAGAGATGCAGGTATAGATTGTAGGTGAGTAAGAGAGCTGAGATGTAGGGAAGTGAGTGAGAAGAGATGCGGGTATAGATGGTAGGTGAGCAAGAGAGCTGAGACGTAGGGAAGTGAGTGAGAAGAGATGCGGGTATAGATGGTAGGTGAGTAAGAGAGCTGAGATGTAGGGAAGTGAGAGAGAAGAGATGCGGGTATAGATGGTAGGTGAGTAAGAGAGCTGAAATGTAGGGAAGTGAGTGAGAAGAGATGCGGGTATAGATGGTAGGTGAGTAAGATAGCTGAGATGTAGGGAAGTGAGTGAGAAGAGATGCGGGTATAGATGGTAGGTGAGTAAGAGAGCTGAAATGTAGGGAAGTGAGTGAGAAGAGATGCAGGTATAGATGGTAGGTGAGTAAGAGAGCAGAGATGTAGGGAAGTGAGTAAGAAGATATGCGGGTATAGATGGTAGGTGAGTAAGAGAGCTGAGACGTAGGGAAGTGAGAGAAGAGATGCGGGTATAGATGGTAGGTGAGTAAGAGAGCTGAGACGTAGGGAAGTGAGAGAAGAGATGCAGGTATAGATGGTAGGTGAGCAAGAGAGCTGAGACGTAGGGAAGTGAGTGAGAAGAGATGCGGGTATAGATGGTAGGTGAGTAAGAGAGCTGAGATGTAGGGAAGTGAGAGAGAAGAGATGCGGGTATAGATGGTAGGTGAGTAAGAGAGCTGAAATGTAGGGAAGTGAGTGAGAAGAGATGCGGGTATAGATGGTAGGTGAGTAAGATAGCTGAGATGTAGGGAAGTGAGTGAGAAGAGATGCGGGTATAGATGGTAGGTGAGTAAGAGAGCTGAAATGTAGGGAAGTGAGTGAGAAGAGATGCAGGTATAGATGGTAGGTGAGTAAGAGAGCAGAGATGTAGGGAAGTGAGTAAGAAGATATGCGGGTATAGATGGTAGGTGAGTAAGAGAGCTGAGACGTAGGGAAGTGAGAGAAGAGATGCGGGTATAGATGGTAGGTGAGCAAGAGAGCTGAGACGTAGGGAAGTGAGTGAGAAGAGATGCAGGTATAGATGGTAGGTGAGTAAGAGAGCTGAAATGTAGGGAAGTGAGCGAGAAGAGATGCAGGTATAGATGGCAGGTGAGTAAGAGAGCTGAGATGTAGGGAAGTGAGCGAGAAGAGATGCGGGTATAGATGGTAGGTGAGTAAGAGAGCTGAGATGTAGGGAAGTGAGTGAGAAGAGATGCGGGTATAGATGGTAGGTGAGTAAGAGAGCGGAGATGTAGGGAAGCGAGTGAGAAGAGATGTAGGTATAGATGGTAGGTGAGTAAGAGAGATGAGGTGTAGGGAAGTGAGTGAGAAGAGATGCAGGTATAGATGGCAGGTGAGTAAGAGAGCTGAGATGTAGGGAAGTGAGTGAGAATAGATGCAGGTATAGATGGTAGGTGAGTAAGAGAGCTGAAATGTAGGGAAGTGAGTGAGAAGAGATGCGGGTATAGATGGTAGGTGAGTAAAAGAGCTGAGATGTAGGGAAGTGAGTGAGAAGAGATGCGGGTATAGATGGCAGGTGATTAAGAGAGCTGAGATGTAGGGAGGTGAGTGAGAAGAGATGCGGGTATAGATGGTAGGTGAGTAAGAGAGCTGAGATGTAGGGAAGTGAGAGAGAAGAGATGCGGGTATAGATGGTAGGTGAGTAAGAGAGCTGAGATGTAGGGAAGTGAGAGAGAAGAGATGCGGGTATAGATGGTAGGTGAGTAAGAGAGCTGAGATGTAGGGAAGTGAGTGAGAATAGATGCAGGTATAGATGGTAGGTGAGTAAGAGAGCTGAGATGTAGGGAGGTGAGTGAGAAGAGATGCGGGTATAGATGGTAGGTGAGTAAGAGAGATGAGATGTAGGGAAGTGAGTGAGAAGAGATGCGGGTATAGATGGTAGGTGAGTAAGAGAGCTGAGATGTAGGGAAGTGAGTGAGAAGAGATGCGGGTATAGATGGTAGGTGAGTAAGAGAGCTGAGATGTAGGGAAGTGAGTGAGAATAGATGCGGGTATAGATGGTAGGTGAGTAAGAGAGCTGAGATGTAGGGAAGTGAGTGAGAATAGATGCGGGTATAGATGGTAGGTGAGTAAGAGAGCTGTAATTAAAAGGCAAGAAGGGAACTTGGAGAACAGGAGGGAGGAGGGCCCTGCTCTAAGGAGCTTACAATCTAGAGGGAGGGGGAGACAGACAGGTGACACGAGGTGCAGGTAAGGAGACCTGAGGCAAGAAGTGAGGATGGTAGGGATGGTCAGGACATGAGGCAGCAGGTAAGGAGCATGGACAATGTAGTCCTCTACAGTTACATCTGCCCCCTGCAGTACAGCCTGGTGTTATCTAGGTGCTTAGTTACATCTACCCCGTGCAGTACAGCCTGGTGTTACCCAGGTGGGTTTGCTGCTGCCTTTTACAGGATACTCAACCTTTACAAACAAACAACAACAGTAATACACAATAAGGCAGCGGTATGAAGCACATATACATGTAAATGCTTTTTATTTTATTTTATATACTTGAAATGAATAACATATATTCCACAATAATCAACGGCCGGTGTCATATTAAAATTCAATAGAGCAGTGTAGTCATAATTCTCATTTATATTAATGACATAACCACATTCAGAAAATGATAACACATTAGTAGCCCACAAGGCAGGTTATTAGCTGCTGAGCCAGTGCTGTGAGGCTGTGTGCACACGGTGCGATATTAAGCACATATCGCTGAGCGACCACATTGCCAGTGATGTCATGTGCTGCGGGAGATAAATCCTTAATGGTCGCAGGAGCAGGCGCCTCCGATTATGGCTAAAAATTGCTAGTCGCTGGGGCAAAATGCACTGTGCACCACCTGACTACACCTGCGCACCACCTGACTACACCTGTGCACCACTGGCGCATCACCTGTCCGGGCACACCGCCCCCCTCACCTCTCTGCTCCGGCGATCATACACTGGAGCTCCCCTGCCACCATTAGTTGCGGGGAGTAGGCGGCAGGCTCGGTGATGTTCGGGGAGGCTCGGGAGCGGTCAGGAGCCTGCCGCCTGTGGTCAATGCTGACTGAGACAGGGGAACTCCGGCGTACAAACTCCGGAGGTGAGGGGAGGGCTCTGCTCACGTTCTGTGGTGGGTTTTGCTGGGGCAGGATAAACCTGCGCTGGTAGATTTATCCTGCCCCAGCAAAACACACCACTCAAGGGGTTAATACTTCAGTGTATAGCGCTCTGCCTTTGGGAGGTAATAGCTCGGTGCAGACTCCCAGCTGCGGGTGCGTTCCTCAATGCAGCCTGGTGTGGAAATCTGCCCCATAGCGCTGCCTTATAGTGTTTTACTGCTCAGTGTTGACTACTCCTGCGTGTAGCCCACACCTAAGTCTCTGCACATGTTACATCTGCCCCCCTGCAGTGCAGCATGGTGTTACCCAGGTGCTAAGCTACTGGCTACTCCTGCGTGTAGCTCACACCTAACTCTCTGCACATGTTACATCTGCCCCCTGCAGTGCAGCATGGTGTTACCCAGGTGCTAAGCTACTGGCTACTCCTGCGTGTAGCTCACACCTAACTCTCTGCACATGTTACATCTGCCCCCCATACCTCCCAGCATGCCCCTCTCCAGGAGGGACACAATGCTCTGCTCCTGGGCTTTCCACTTAATGCATGATTCTCTTCATCTGTGTTGAACAGGTTAATTGATAAGAAAGGTGCTTCCACGCTGGTGATGGCAATCCTACATTACCAGGGAAGTGCAGGAGCAGAGCAATGTGTCCCTTGTGTTGGGAGGTATGGCCCCCTGCAGTGCAGCATGGTGTTACCCAGGTACTCAGTTACTGTCTGCTTCTGCATGTAGCCCAAACATAACTCTCTGCACATGTTACATCTGCCCCTGCAGTGCAGCATGGTGTTACCCAGGTACTCAGTTACTGTCTGCTTCTGCATGTAGCCCAAACATAACTCTCTGCACATGTTACATCTGCCCCTGCAGTGCAGCATGGTGTTACCCAGGTACTCAGTTACTGTCTGCTTCTGCATGTAGCCCAAACATAACTCTCTGCACATGTTACATCTGCCCCTGCAGTGCAGCATGGTGTTACCCAGGTACTCAGTTACTGTCTGCTTCTGCATGTAGCCCACACATACTGGACAGCTTTACTCTCACACTGTAATGTAGCTCTGAACTGGTACACACCCCTCCCACACCTAACTAACACATTTTACTTCTACCCCCTGCAGTGCAGCAAGGTTTTAAGGCTCCCATACAGTAGGACAAGTCGGACCTAGGACCTTATTCTAGACCATATGCTCACCTGCGGATTTGCACAATAGAGCGATGATCTGTGACTGTGCGTACATGTATATTGGTGCGAGCAGGCATGGCGTCATCCGGCTCACACCTAGCAGGGTGCCCAGCATTTCATGGTAATGTGGCGATGGTGCGGAGGGTGGGCAGCGGATGTCAGCTTTCTTCCCATACAGGGAGCATGCATAGAGGTGTGACTGGATCTGTATGGTAAACACCCATTCGCGCGGGCAGTGCGTACATGACACACAAAGCTGGGAATTTCGCAGCATGTCTCCCAGAATAAGGTCCCTAATTTCCCCTGCAGCTCCCCGGGAGAGGTCAAATATGATTAGGCACTTGATGTGCCATTTTATCACAGGAGGCGGGAGTCGGGTGGGGGGACTGCGAGAGGGTGGGGGGACTGCAAGAGAATAAAATATTACCCACTGAGCTCATTCACCCAATCAGCGGCTGGCTATTCATTTGCATGTACTTTGCGTCCCCAATTCCGGCTCCCCCCCCCCCCGCCTCTTTGTGTCCCCAATCCACCCCCCCCCCACCGCCTCTTTGTGTCCCCAATCCACCCCCCCCCCCACCGCCTCTTTGTGTCCCCAATCAGCCCCCCACCGCCTCTTCGTGTCCCCAATCCCGGCTCCCCCCACGGCCTCTCTGTGTCCTTATTCCCGGCTCCCCCCAGGGCCGGGAATTGGGACACAAAAGGCAGCTGGGGGAGGTCCAACCTCCTGACTCCGATTTGATGCGCACGGGACCGCGCATCGGGTCGGACAGGATGTCACACACATGAGATTTGTTCTGATTTATCGTCTCAGGTCAAATCTCACTTATGTATGGGGGACTTTACTCGAGTGCTCAGTTACTGCCTCTTTCACTTCACCTCAGAATCAGCCCCATTGTCTGTATGCATATAATAGAGGGCTGGATATTATGTTGGTACTGGGTGGGCAGCTAAGGGCACTGAGTAATAGGGAGTTTTCCTTCTTTTAAGGCAGAAGCGTCCGCTGGATATAGAGGAGTTGGCGAGGACACTGCCGGGGAGACAAGAGACGGAGCATGGTGTTCAGGTATAACAGTACGGGCGCTCTTCACAACGGCGTAGGGGGCTGCGCCCCCTTAATTTGTTTGTATTGTGAGAAATATGGTTAGAATTGTATGAAAGATGCCTGTATTGCAACTTGAGTTATAGGTGAAATGTGTTAAATAGAGAGCATATGATTTGGAAGGGGGGTGTATTGTTTTGTTTGTACTTGTGTACTAGCACGGCGCCCCGATAATTAGTCGCCTGATTTTTTAATCGCATTGCATGCCATACACCCGATGGCATGCGATGCAATGCGATTTTAACGCATATACGATATAAAATTGTATAAGCACCCTAATGGGTGCTTTTAAGCACCCTAATGGGTGCTTACAATGCTTAAATGCACCCCCATGCCACCCCCCAAGTATAAACATAAACCCGAAGCGTGGCGAGCGGCGGCGGTACACGTCCTACGACCTTTTCATACCCCCACTATCCACGTCGGCGTGGAGTTGATTTTATAAAGTGTGGCGAGCGCAGCGAGCCACCGAGCCTGAAGCGTGGTGAGTGGACGCGGATACCTGTGAAGGTATCCATGTCGTCTCGCTGCGCTCGCCATGCTTCGGGCCCGGTGGCTCGCTGCGCTCGCCACACTTTATAAAATCAACTCCACGCCGACGTGGATAGTGGGGGTATAAAAAGGTCGTAGGACGCGCACCGCCTCCCCTCGCGGGCTCGCTTGTATGCCATTTACAATGGCATACAATTTTAAAATTGTATGCCATTGTAGAACATCGGCCGATATCGCATCGCATGCAATATGGTCTGCGATGCGATGGGCTCCGTGTTAGTACACAAGTACCGTTTTGTTTAATTAAAAAGCGGTTACAGAGTAAAATGTACATTGATAGTGTGGAGGGTACAGTGACATTTGTGGGTGTGGGGGGGGATGTGTGTGTTGTTTAGGTGTGTAATAGTATAGTAGGGTGTTTTTGAGTCAGCGGCTCCCCACTGGCGGATGTCACGACACAGGAAAACAGTAGGCTGGGTAGTTATAGGGGTGTGTGGGCATAAGGGGGACTAAAGAGGAGGGTTGGGGACACTGTGCAGCTTCTGCCAGTGGGTGAGGTTCCAGCGTGGCAGCACAGGAGTACAGGACGGTGGCCCTGAGTCAGTGTCTCCTCTTACTGGATGGGAGTTAGGGTGCATGAGAGCAGGAGGCTGGGCGGTAAAGCATGATAGGGGAATGTGGGCAACACAGGGTGAGCGGGTCCACACTGGCGGAAGTTACGGGGCAGGAGAACAGGAGGCAGGGCAGTGATAGAGGTGTGTGGGCATGAGGGGTAGTAAAGGTTTTTGGCTGTTGCAGAGTAGGTATGGCCATTGGTGCAGACGCCATCGATGGTTGGCATTGATGGTGATTTTGCACCCTGCCATCGATAGTAGTAAAATATTACTTGGATAACCATCGATTGTTGTAGCTATCGATGGTCATCCATTATATCTGACTGAATAGGCCGTGGGTTAATCAGAACTCGGTGGCGGGACTTCCGGGTGTGGGGGGCGGAGCTATGCTCCGTGTCCCGGCACCTTAAAAAAAATTTGAAACTTGATCGGTTCTCCTTTGCCATCGATGTAGGGCAACCATCTGGTCCTCCCACATAGATGGCAAAAGTATTCAACATCGGCCATAAACCATTGAGGTGTGAATTGTGGGAGGTGGGGGTCGCGGGGGTCCGCGAATCGCAGGAGGGGTGCCGTGAAACACACAGGGGGGAACCGAATCGCGGGAAGGGGGTCGAGTGGGTCCGCGAATTGCGGGAGGGTGGGTTGTGGGGGTCCGTGAATCGAGGGAGGGGGGGGGGGCGCGAATTGCTGGAGGGGGGGTGCTGGTTAGTGGACATTACACTGTATAATATTATACATGTACGTGGCGGTTAGCGGATATTACTGTGTATAATATTATACATGTATGTGCCGGTTAGGGGACATTACTGTGTATAATATTATACATGTATGTGCCGGTTAGTGGACATTACACTGTATAATATTATACATGTATGTGGCGGTTAGGGGACATTACAGTGTATAATATTATACATGTATGTGCCGGTTAGCGGACATTACTGTGTATAATATTATACATGTATGTGCCGGTTAGTGGACATTACTGTGTATAATATTATACATGTATGTGCCGGTTAGGGGACATTACTGTGTATAATATTATACATGTATGTGGCGGTTAGGGGACATTACTGTGTATAATATTATACATGTATGTGCCGGTTAGGGGACATTACTGTGTATAATATTATACATGTATGTGCCGGTTAGGGGACATTACTGTGTATAATATTATACATGTATGTGCCGGTTAGTGGACATTACAGTGTATAATATTATACATGTTTGTGTCGGTTAGTGGACATTACTGTGTATAATATTATACATGTATGTGCCGGTTAGTGGACATTACACTGTATAATATTATACATGTATGTGCCGGTTAGTGGACATTACACTGTATAATATTATACATGTACGTGGCGGTTAGCGGACATTACTGTGTATAATATTATACATGTATGTGCCGGTTAGTGGACATTACTGTGTATAATATTATACATGTATGTGGCGGTTAGTGGACATTACTGTGTATAATATTATACATGTATGTGGCGGTTAGCGGACATTACTGTGTATAATATTATACATGTACGTGGCGGTTAGCGGACATTACTGTGTATAATATTATACATGTATGTGCCGGTTAGTGGACATTACTGTGTATAATATTATACATGTATGTGGCGGTTAGTGGACATTACAGTGTATAATATTATACATGTATGTGCCGGTTAGTGGACATTACAGTGTATAATATTATACATGTATGTGCCGGTTAGCGGACATTACTGTGTATAATATTATACATGTACGTGGCGGTTAGCGGACATTACTGTGTATAATATTATACATGTATGTGGCGGTTAGCGGACATTACACTGTATAATATTATACATGTATGTGCCGGTTAGCGGACATTACACTGTATAATATTATACATGTATGTGCCGGTTAGTGGACATTACACTGTATAATATTATACATGTATGTGCCGGTTAGTGGACATTACCGTGTATAATATTATAAATGTATGTGCCGGTTAGTGGACATTACTCTGTATAATGTTATACATGTATGTGCCGGTTAGTGGACATTACCGTGTATAATATTATACATGTATGTGCCGGTTAGTGGACATTACTCTGTATAATATTATACATGTATGTGCCGGTTAGCGGACATTACTCTGTATAATATTATACATGTATGTGCCGGTTAGCGGACATTACTGTGTATAATATTATACATGTATGTGCCGGTTAGCGGACATTACTGTGTATAATATTATACATGTATGTGCCGGCTAGCGGACATTACTGTGTATAATATTATACATGTATGTGGCGGTTAGTGGACATTACAGTGTATAATATTATACATGTATGTGCCGGTTAGTGGACATTACAGTGTATAATATTATACATGTATGTGCCGGTTAGTGGACATTACAGTGTATAATATTATACATGTATGTGCCTGTTAGTGGACATTACTGTGTATAATATTATACATGTATGTGGCGATTAGTGGACATTACTGTGTATAATATTATACATGTATGTGGCGGTTAGTGGACATTACTGTGTATAATATTATACATGTATGTGGCGGTTAGTGGACATTACTGTGTATAATATTATACATGTATGTGCCTGTTAGTGGACATTACTGTGTATAATATTATACATGTATGTGCCGGTTAGTGGACATTACTGTGTATAATATTATACATGTATGTTCCGGTTAGTGGACATTACTGTGTATAATATTATACATGTATGTGGCGGTTAGTGGACATTACTGTGTATAATATTATACATGTATGTGCCGGTTAGCGGACATTACTGTGTATAATATTATACATATATGTGGCGGTTAGGGGACATTACTGTGTATAATATTATACATGTATGTGCCGGTTAGTGGACATTACACTGTATAATATTATACATGTATGTGGCGGTTAGCGGACATTACTGTGTATAATATTTTACATGTATGTGGCGGTTAGCGGACATTACTGTGTATAATATTATACATGTATGTGGCGGTTAGCGGACATTACTGTGTATAATATTATACATGTATGTGCCGGTTAGTGGACATTACACTGTATAATATTATACATGTATGTGGCGGTTAGCGGACATTACTGTGTATAATATTATACATGTATGTGCTGGTTAGCGGACATTACAGTGTATAATATTATACATGTATGTGGCGGTTAGTGGACATTACTGTGTATAATATTATACATGTATGTGCTGGTTAGCGGACATTACTGTGTATAATATTATACATGTATGTGCCGGTTAGCGGACATTACTGTGTATAATATTATACATGTATGTGCTGGTTAGCGGACATTACTGTGTATAATATTATACATGTATGTGGCGGTTAGCGGACATTACTGTGTATAATATTATACATGTATGTGCCGGTTAGTGGACATTACAGTGTATACTATTATACATGTATGTGCCGGTTAGTGGACATTACACTGTATAATATTATACATGTATGTGGCGGTTAGTGGACATTACTGTGTATAATATTATACATGTATGTGCCGGTTAGTGGACATTACTGTGTATAATATTATACATGTATGTGCCGGTTAGTGGACATTACAGTGTATAATATTATACATGTATGTGGCGGTTAGTGGACATTACAGTGTATAATATTATACATGTATGTGCCGGTTAGTGGACATTACAGTGTATAATATTATACATGTATGTGGCGGTTAGCGGACATTACTGTGTATAATATTATACATGTATGTGGCGGTTAGCGGACATTACTGTGTATAATATTATACATGTATGTGCCGGTTAGTGGACATTACTGTGTATAATATTATACATGTATGTGCCGGTTAGGGGACATTACAGTGTATAATATTATACATGTATGTGGCGGTTAGCGGACATTACTGTGTATAATATTATACACGTATGTGGCGGTTAGCGGACATTACTGTGTATAATATTATACATGTATGTGCCGGTTAGGGGACATTAAACCTCTGAGCGTTTGATGCTCCCGCCATACTTTTACCCCTAAAGAGACTAAGAAACCCCACCCCCTTAAACGTCCTCCATCCCTCCCTTCCCTTTCCACCTGCTCACCTTTTTCCTGGAATAACCAAACAGTCATTTATTTATGGCGAATTAAAGGTCACATTTATTAATCAGATTGCCAATATAATCTTAATCACTTAGGTGGCAAAGAAAGCACTGCGGTCCACCAGCCCTCGAACGTAACTGAATCAAGCCGACCGTGGGGGGGAGCCCATGGACCCTTTCTCGCAACTGAAACCGGTAACCGACCTGGGTCCCCAGCTTGCCCCCCTAACGCAAGGCCTTTGGAGATCTGCACCCCCTTTATTGGGTGCCTCCGCTTCCTGGCGCCACACTTTGGCTGGCCCGCAGGTACTTCCGCCAACGCTAGGTTCTCAGAACCGTAGCCCGCCACCTTACCATGACCTTCCCTCACCCTATGACTCAAACCTTCATAACGACCCTCTGCACACAAATTACATAAAATTACCAACCACAGGAGACCCTCCGCTCAGGCAGGGTGTTAGCTATGCATCAATTCCTTTCTCCCAGACCTGATGTACTTGTAGCTAGCTGAGCACCACCTCCCGATGCATTTTATCTCTTTCTCCGAACACCCTGCTTCGAACGCTGTGGTGGCTGCGCCAATTCTAAAAGAGTGCGTACCATACTCCTTTTCCTGCCAACCGTTAGCCTTCACACATCACTTAAGCAGGATTTTAAATTGGTATACCGTGAGTGGGGACTCATCCGCGTGCGCCAAAAAGCCTCAGACCCTCCGTTACCCTCGTTGGCTCTGAGCGCCAAGTATTCTTTTACCAACCTAACGGGGCAGGTCTCTGGGTTGCTTCCTTCCTGCAATGCCACCCATTTTCCTTTGCCTTGTTGGTCTGTCTTAGACCTGTGTCGCTTGCAGGCCACCATCGTTCCGCTCACTGATACATTGCCCGCCAACATACCTGACCCCTTGCAAGCTTTTGATGCAGCCACCAGCTCGCTAACCCTAAATGCCCCATGGAATGCCATTGCGAATGCTGCCATGACCAATGCTGTTTCAAACACCCCTTTGCACATGTCTTTTGCTGCCGCCATGAGCTGCCCCAGCATTGTCTCTGTAATGGGCCGGCTAGTATCAGGTTCCGTTGGGCTCCGCCTGCCCCAACCTTTCATCATTCAGCTGATGGTAAAGCTCTTTGTAATGTCCTCCTCCCCTGCTACTTTTGTAAAGAAAGCAATGGCTGCCAGGGGTACCCTCGCTTGCGCCCTAGACTTCTCGTCTTTGTACATTCCCCACAGGAATTCTTTTTGCGCTTCGCTTTCCCGCTTACCCTCCTTTGCTGCTGTTTTCTTATGTTTCCCCCATTCCTCCCAAGCTGCCCTGTAGCTTCTCCATGTCACAGGCGCTATCGAGTCTTTCACCAGCTTGTTCCCGCCATCTTGACAACCTGCCATAAATGAGGTGGACATGTTAAACCTTGCAGCTGCGCATGAGGTGCCGCTTCCCACTTTCCCCTTGAGAGGGCATCCGCTATGGTGTTATCTACCCCTGGGATGCGCTTGGCGCGAAAGTTAATGTTGTGCCGCAGGCAAACCAATACCAAATGCCTTATCAGGTTGATCGCTGGTGGGGAGGAGGCACTCTGCCTGTTGACTGCCTGGACCACCCCCAGGTTGTCACACCAGAAGGATATTTCCTTGTTGGCTAACCTGTTACCCCACAACTCCAACACTACTATGATCGGGAACAGCTCTAGCAGCAGCATGTTCCTGGTCAGCCCTGCTCCGACCCAGCTCTGCGGCCACTGGGATGCGCACCATTCTCCCTCGAGATATGCCCCGAATCCCCAAAAACCCTGCTGCGTCGGTGTACAGCTGCAGCCTCTTGCTCGACACAGGCGGTGCCGGCAAGATGCGAATACCATTGAATACCCTTAGAAATGTCTCCCACATCAACATGTCTTCTCTGATTTCTGTTGTCAGCTTAATCAGATGACGCAGCTTACTTACCCCTGCTGTGGCCCTTTCCAGTTTCTGGCAGAAGATTCTGCCCATAGGGATAACCCTGCATGTGAAATTCAGTGACCCCCACAACGATTGGAGCTGTTTTAGTGTAATCTTGTTCGCTCTGGCATGCTCCCCAATCTGCCTCCTAATGCCAGCAACCTTGTCCTCTGGTAATCTACACAGCCTGTTGGTGGTATCTATTTCAATTCCCAGATACGGCAGTTTGTTCATAGGCCCGTCTGTTTTTTCCCGTTGCTATGGGAACCCCAAAAGTGTGGAACAGCGCCTGCGTGGATTTTAACAGCCGCTCGCATGTATCAGTGTTCACCTGGCTGACCATTAGAAAGCCATCCAGATAGTGCGCAATTGTCCTGCAGCCCGTCCCTGCCTCAACGCACCAGTGCAGGAACGTGCTGAATTTTTTTTTATTTTAAGAATGCACATGAAATGGCGCAACCCATGGGTAAGCATAGAGCCACATAGTAACTGCCCTTGAACTTAAGTCCCATGAATCCGTGACTATGTAGGTGAAGGGGGAGGAGCCTAAATGCTGATTAGATACTATCTTCCCCAATTGGGCCCCTACCCCGCAGCTGCGCACTATTCTGAGCGCATCTTCAAAAGACTGGTAAGCGACGCTGCACTGTTGCTTTTCCAAGGCGTCATTCGCTGATTTTCCTGCTGGGTAAGACATGTGATGGATGAGCCTGAATTTCCCGTGACCTGGCCATTTGGCATGCGCTTTGGACTCCCTGGGCTAACTCATCTCCGGCTGACCTGCAGCTTCTCCGTGCCGCTGTCACTAATGCTTTCTTCGCTATGGCGAATGTAAGACTCTTGCTACTTTATGCACCTACTAACACAACATGGGGGGAAATGTATGGGCCATTGGAACCTGGTTATACCATCAGTTTGCCACCACAATAGAACTCATTCCTGTCAAGAAAGAGTACATTTGCATACTACGCTTTCGGCATTTCCGTAGCTCAGCGTCCGTCCAGGTCATCAGCCTTCCGATCATTAGGCATCTGCAGGTGGAAGAGGAAGGGTTGCACTGCGAGGTGACATAAAACATGTTAGTTTGTACTGTGTGTAAATACGTTGCACCATGCAGCCTCCCAAAACATGAGCAATAATCCTATAATGCCACCTCCATGCATTCTCCTTTTTTCGTTTCCTACCCTGCCTCTATCCGTATACAAGTGACTGAATAGCTACCCCCATGGAAATTTGTAACGTTCCATTAAACCCCGTTGGCATTAGACATTTCACTAAGCTTGTTCAGTAAATAGTGCATTACCTTTGTTCTACATGACCATGACCGAGAACTTGTACTAAGCTTCCAAAGAAGGGGCTGTTATCCCTTGTATTAGCATAAAGGTTGTAAGATATTGCCACCACATTGCTGGCAGGTGCCTGCGCATAGTTCTCCTTGTACCCTTCTGATTCCTATACATAATGTGATCTACACCCTGCTCATGCTATTGCACCTATGACTCTTTTCCACCCATGTTACACAAAATGATTTTGCTGTGATTATTCTGCTTTGCTTATTCCATTTCCGAATTTCCAGCACATTCCACCTAATTGGCAAGCTAATGCGCACTGAGCGGTTACCTGCCCTGTGTAGTTATGCGTCCATCCATTTATTTATAATGCATAATCTGTTAAAGGGCCCATCTACTTTGCACCCAGCGTCAGCAGAATTACTTCCCTGCTAAGGCCAAGCATGTAACCCTTAAAAACTTAACTTACAAACTTAGTTGCTGTGAGAACTATGGTTCCACCCCTGTGCCCTAATTATATTCATTACTTCTTATACAATTGCATGAATTGACTTCACAAAATTCTAACATTAACGGATTTTGTATAAAGCAGCGGATTACCCAGCGCTTTTCAGGAAGTAACGTAAGGTTGTTCTGGCCTGCCAAAGATATAACAGTCTAATGAAGTAAAATGCTTATCATGCACAAACGTAATAAATTCAATTATTGATATCCTGTATACTATTATTATTGTACATACTAATTTGTATGCGACACCATATTATATTACTGACTGCAGCTTAATCTAACCTGATACAATATATCACTCCCCCATTCAGCAACATCTTTTTAATACTGTCTATTATACCCCTATGATGCCTTGCACGCTGAAAATTGCACCATATAATTAATTTTCTCTTTCAATGGTCCTGGTGACACAGCTCAACATTGGGATGTAGGAGGGTCCGTAGGAGCCAGGCACCTATCCTAAAGCTTTAGAGGGTAGGCTGCTCCCCTTCTGCATCCCAGACTCTTCAGTTCGTGTTAGGTGCCCACTGGAGTGGGTGCTATTCTAAAGGGCTGCGGGAGCAGCCGAAGGATTAGAGTAGTTAGGGTTTTTTATTATTTTATTAACTTTTCACTCTAGCTAGGTAGGCACAGTGTGAGGATTCTCATTAGTGAATCCTCACACTGCTAGCGCAGCAGGAGCTGACAGAAGCGGGTCCTGTCAGCTCGCTGTGCACAGGGGAGACGCTGTCTGGCCTCCCTGTGCAGCGCTTACAGCTTCTTTTAAGAAGCTGCCTGGGCTCCGGAGCGCTCTGAAACCGGCTTCACGCTAGGTGGGGATCATGGGGGACAGGTGCTCCGTGATGGCGGCAGCCAATTTCTGCGGAGCTTACACACTGAGCTCCTATATGAGAGGACAGCAGTGTGTTACAGGCATGTTCCAAGTGGTCCCCAGCTGAGGGGGAGATACTGGAACTAGGAGATCCTACTAAGGGAGCGGCTGTCTGGGGGTGGTGGGCGCCAAAAGTCACGGACCCCGCAGCAGCAGGGACTTGGTCTCTTCCCTCACTCTGTTTTGGCGCCATTCGGAACGCTTGCAGCGGAGCTGAGCTGGCTGACAGATCCTGACAGAGTGATTGGATTTCCTGGGCATCGCTTTCCCCATTCTGAAGACTACAGACAGCTAAGTGACTGAGTACATTGGCTCTGTGTAAACGCCTGTACATTTTGCGCTGTGACTGTGTTATTTGTGAACATCATGTCTGTGCATCAGTCTGTGGTTTTGGGGGAGGGAGCCCCAGATACATTGAGCGCTTGCAGTGTTTGTACACTGAAATTTATCCCTGAGCAGATGGCCAAGGGGGGCTTGTGTATTGCTTGCGCTGCTGTGAAACCCATGGGGAGTGAACCCCAGAGGGTAGAGCAATTGGAACCCGCGTGGGCCAGTGCCCTGGGCAGGTCTGTAAATGCTTTAGTGCAATTTCTGGACAGACAGAGTGATGTCTTGGTAGATACTCAGAGACCTATGTCATCATCTCAGCAGTCCTCTGGCTCCTTGCCTCTTACCCAGGCAGACCCTGCTTTCCTACAGGTGATGCAGGATACTGCTAAGGGGATTAACAGGTTTAGTGAATTGCTAGACAAGATTGATGTTGATGCTGTGGGGACCCCTAAAAGGTCTTACTCAGTGCCTTTAATGGTTGATGAGGAAGAGGGAGCATATGCAGACATTCCCTGGGAGCAGGGTGATGATTCTGAGGATTCCTCAGCCGCAGGGGTGGAGGATTTGATTACTGCTGTTAAACAGGCTTTAAATTTGTCTGTGGAAGATAAAACTCCTGCAAAAGGTGTATTTAAACGGCAGCGTAAGGAAGCTGTTACCTTCCCTTCAGATGAAGGTTTACAGGATTTATTGGAAGGGGCTTGGAAAACGCCCGCTAAAAGGCTGCAGATGCCTAAGAGATTCTTAAGTCTGTACCCCATGCCTGAGTCTCATGCGGATCTCTGGGAGAAAGTTCCAGTGGTTGATGCTTCTGTGGCACAGTTGTCAAAAGCTACTGTTTTACCAGTGCAAGGGGGAGCAGCTTTTAAGGACCCTGTAGACAAAAAGCTGGAGGGTAACCTAAAAGCAATATTTGAAGGGGTGGTATACACCCTACGTCCTCTGATTGCTTCAGCCTGGGTCTCTAAGGCCATGATTGTATGGGCCAATGATTTGTGCACTATTTTACATGCTGACCCTTGTGTGTTATTGCTTGCGGAGAAGCTGAAAGCAGCAGCAGAGTATGTGCTAGAGGCTGAGGAGGAAGCTCTCAAAATGGCTGCCAGAGTTTCCACAGTGTCTGTCAATGCCAGGAGAGTGCTCTGGCTTAAGGCTTGGGAGGCAGATAACGGGTCTAAGAAGGCCTTAGAAGCATTAGCTTTTAAAGGAAAGCTGTTATTTGGCTCTGAACTGGAGAAGATTATTAAACAGGCCACAGGTGGCAAAAGTACTTTCCTGCCTGCCCCTGCAGCCAAGCAGACATCAAGATTTTCTGCTTTCAGGCCGTCCTTTCGGCCCTCCTCTAGAGGAGGTGTGTCCTTTCGAGGACAGTCTTTTAGGGGAAAGTTTCAGTCCTCCAGGGGTAAGGCCCCAAAGTCAAAATTTGGTTCCTTTCATAAGAAACCAAACACCAAAGGAGAGGACAAACCCTCCGCATGACTGCCAGGGGATTTGCCCGGCGGTGGTCAAGGTGGGGGGGGGGGGCGTCTGTCACAGTTCAGGGACGCATGGGCATTGTTAGACCAGGATTCCTGGGTATTAGATATTATATCCCAGGGTTACAGAATTCCCTTCAAAGGTCTTCCTCCGAGAAGATTCATTCCCACCCCACTACCAAAGGAGGCTCGGCTCCGTGCGGCTCTCTTGGGAGCGGCTCACTCTCTTTTAGAGAAGGGTGTGGTGATCCCGGTCCCCAGAGCGGAGTGGAAAAGAGGCTTTTATTCCACTCTGTTTCTGGTGCCCAAACCAGACGGGTCTTTCAGACCGATTCTGAATTTAAAGTCACTAAATGTCCATTTGTGGGTAGACCATTTCAAAATGGAGTCTCTACGGTCAGTGCTTCTAAGCCTGGACCAGGGAGAATTTTTGGCGTCCATGGATGTCCAGGACGCGTACCTTCATGTCCCTATACACCCAGAACATCAGGCTCTGTTGAGGTTTGCGATAGGAGACCTGCACTTGCAATTCCAGGCGTTGCCCTTCGGACTGGCCACAGCGCCAAGGGTATTCACCAAGATAATGTCTGTAATGGCGGCTGTGCTTCGACTGAGGGGAATCACGGTGATCCCATATTTGGACGACCTGCTGTTCAAAGCGGAGTCAGCAGACATGTTGCAGAGTCACTTGGCAGAAGCCATCAATTTTTTGCAGGCTCACGGCTGGCTTTTAAACTTACAAAAGTCTCAGTTGGTGCCGTCACAGAGACTCCAATTCCTGGGAGTGGTTCTGGATACCCACCTACATCGGGTATTTTTACCAGAGGCAAAGGCCAGGGATCTGGCTGCCTTGGTCCAGGAGATTCTCGGCTCTCGGAGCACATCAGTATGGAGGTGCCTCAAGCTGCTGGGGAAGATGGTGGCGTCTTTCGAGACGTTGCAGTTCGCCAGGTTCCACTCTCGAGTATTCCAGTGGAACATTTTGACGACTTGGTCAGGAAACACGCAAACCATGAAGTCGGTACAGATAGTGTTGTCTTCAGAAACTCGATCCTCCCTGAAATGGTGTACAGAGGTGTATTCCCTTCAGTGGGGTCGGTCCCTGCAGTCCTGGAGCTGGCTGGTAGTCACTACCGATGCCAGTCTCAGGGGCTGGGGGGCAGTAGTCTTGGACCTGCGTCTGCAAGGCTTGTGGACCCCAGAGGAGTCTGCCTTACCGATCAACATCTTGGAACTGAGAGCTGTGTGGAAGGTGATTTCTCTGACGGGAGAAAGGTTACAGAGGCTCCCTTTAAGGATTCAGACCGACAACGCCACAGCTGTAGCATATCTGAATCACCAGGGAGGCACACGCAGCAAGCTGGCTATGTGGGAGGTGTCCCGAATCTTCTTGTGGGCGGAACAGAATGTTCCAGCATTATCAGCAATATTCATACCAGGAGTGGGGAATATAGAGGCCGACTTCCTGAGCAGGGAGGAGCTGATGGAAGGGGAATGGAGCCTGAACCCACAAGTATTTCACCAGATTACAATGAGGTGGGGAACCCCGGATGTGGACCTGATGGCATCCAGGTTCAACCATCAGGTACCCAGGTTTTATGCCAGGACGAGGGATCCACGGGCAGAAGCAGTGGATGCCATGACTATACCCTGGGAGGGGAATCTTCTTTATGTTTTTCCACCAGTTCCAATGCTGGCAAGAGTGTTGAAAAAGATACAGGCCCAGACAATTTCAGTAATTTTAGTGGCCCCAGATTGGCCAAGGAGGTCCTGGAACTCGAGGCTTCAGAGATTGTCTGTGGACTCGTGGCGTCTACCTCTGAGGTCAGACCTTCTAAGACAAGGACCGATCAACCATCTGGATTCAGCTCTATTAATTTTGACGGCCTGGTTGTTGAAACCGCCATTTTGAGGAATAAAGGATTCTCAGAGGCGGTGGTTAACACAATGATTAAAGCCAGAAAGTCAGTGTCTTCGGCAAATTATTATAGAGTCTGGAAGACCTATATTCGATGGTGTGAAAGACAGAAGTCACACACATCACGCTTTAAATTGGCAAAATTGTTGGAGTTTTTGCAGGATGGCTTTTCCTCTGGGTTAAGCCTTCAGTCACTCAAAGTACAGATCTCGGCCTTGTCAATTTACTTCCAAAGAAGGATTGCATTATTACCGGAAGTACAGACCTTCCTGCAGGGGGTGTCCCGATTGAAACCTCCCTACAAACAACCAGTAGCACCATGGGATTTATCTCTGGTTTTGGAGTGTCTTCAGAAGGCACCTTTTGAACCATTAAGGTCGGCTGACCTTAAATTCCTTACATGGAAACTGGTATTTTTGTTGGCAGTGGCGTCAGCAAAAAGAGTATCGGAGTTGGGAGCATTGTCATGCAAGTCTCCCTTCCTTATATTTCATGATGATAGGGCTGTCCTTCGGACAGTACCCCAATTTTTACCAAAAGTAGTCTCTGCTTTTCATCTAAATCAGGAGATAGTTCTGCCTGTGTTTCAACCCCAGAGGGTTCAAGGAAAAGGGACAAATTGAGGAATTTGGATGTTGTGCGCGCCTTGCGCGTTTATGTGGACAGAGTTAAGAGTGTCAGAAAGACTGACACCTTGTTAGTTTTGTATGACATACACAAAATTGGTTGGCCTGCTTCTAAGCAGACCATTGCTAGGTGGTTGCGCTCTGTTATAGCGTTTGCATATACTAAAGTTGGTAGGCCTGTACCGGCCAGGATTAATGCGCATACCACCAGGTTGGTTGCCACCTCTTGGGCGGTTCGACATGGGGCAACAGCTGAGCAGGTTTGCAGGGCTGCCACTTGGTCATCTGTTCATACCTTTGCCAAATTCTATAGGTTCCATGAGTTCGCGTCGGAGGACGCATCATTCGGGCGAGCAGTGATGAGAGCTGCAGACCTGAGCGTACCCACCCAAAGGACCGGCTCTGGAACGTCCCAATGTTGAGCTGTGTCACCAGGACCATTGAAAGAGAAAAAGGGATTTTTGTAAGAACTTACCGTTCGAATCCCTTTCTCTGATATGGTCCTGGTGACACAGCGATCCCTCCCTTACGCTCAGTAAGTATGCCAGGTTCATGATGTTTCATGTTATATGGTTAAAAGTTATTTTTGAAAAATGTGCATATAATTTGTGCAGGCGTTTGTACTGAGTTAATGTATTCCAGTGGCTTTGAAAGATTGAACTGAAGAGTCTGGGATGCAGAAGGGGAGGAGCCTACCCTCTAAAGCTTTAGGATAGGTGCCTGGCTCCTACGGACCCTCCTACATTCCAATGTTGAGCTGTGTCACCAGGACCATATCAGAGAAAGGGATTCGAACGGTAAGTTCTTACAAAAATCCCTTTTTCCTGCATTATATTAACTTTAAAAAAACAAACAAACATGCGTTCCCATATTTGCATATCTAAACATATGCTTTGTCATATCCTAATAACACTGCTATGCAATATTGTATTATGTTACCGAAAACTGTATGTTATTCCCCAGGGCCTAGTACATATGATATGAAACAACTCAGCTCTACAAATGCTCATCTATAATCACACATTTCATGTATTTCATAATATTGCCCGAATTCTGCATTTGTTTATCATTGCTAGGCAGCCTGCTGACTCCATTGTATGCTCTGCCTGGTGGGAGGAGTAGATGAATGGATTGTAGTGAAAGGAGATCTTTATTAGGTGCTTTTATTCCTTAGGGCAGTGGTTCCCAAACTGTGTGCCGTGGCTCCCAGGTGTGCCGCGGAGCACTTGCAGGGGTGCCCTGGGTTGGTGGTCCAGGACAAATTCAAATGATATATGGTCAAAGTAATAAGGAAAATCAGTACTTGTGACTTCCAATTATAACATGTGGATAAACAGAAGTGAATCATGTTCCTCATTTCTCACATAACTGGACCTAAGGAGGACATATAAGCGCAACTTATTTAATTTAATATTTTTTTCTGAAGTTCTTGGTATCTCATTTTTTGCCTAGGGGTGCCATGAAAAATAATCTGATACTCTAGGGTGCCGTGATCCAAAAAAGTTTGGGAACCACTGCCTTAGGGGAAAGTCGCCCTGCATAATATAAAACATGTGATACAATTCTATCTACATTAAAGATTGAATTCATAAAATTACAGAGACATTGGGAGTTTGTAACAGCAGATTGCAGCAGGGTAGCAGGGTGCAGAATATGGAATTAAGTAAAAGAATAAGAAGGAATACTTACAAAAAATATTCCTAGATACTTATCAGAATATTTCTGTATCATTCCTCTGCTGCTTCCTGGATGTTCTTGCTGGACAATCCTTTGTGCATCACCAGTTGCTATTTCTGATGCTCCCCCCATACCTGTCCTATATGGGTATACGCCCCCGGGGAGGGGCCTCCTCCCAATAGCTCTATCCTACCTTCCCCCTACTTTACTCCCCCTATCTCTTCCCTGCTATCTTCTTGCCCCCTTCCTAATACCAGCAAGACAATGGGGCACACCTCCTGGCTTTGGGAGCCCAGACTAATAGTTTATGGTCTCTCCCGGCTAGTCGCTGCTCGCTCCTATTACAGTGTATAATATTATACATGTATGTGCCGGTTAGCGGACATTACAATGTATAAGCTTATTGAAGATTTATTTGTATGCCTTTCAGCGAATTTATGAAATAAACATTTTTATTTAACAAATGACCAGCGCATCGTGTAGTTTTTATGACGTGTCATTGGGAGCAGTAGAACGCGCTGATGTGGGGAACTTATATATCGCTATCCCAGCAGTTTACATGTTGTATAAAACACACAGACGCTGCTTCTTCGCATCATCGTTTACATCAAGTTCCTGCAGCTGAGGATTCAAGATGCACAGAACAGACTGATTCCACACAGCAGCCACAAGTGTAAGCGGGGCAATGTCACAGGGTGGGTGGAAAAGGGAAGTTATGTGATGATGAGAGGGGGGCAGTTATGTGATGTAGTGGGCGGAGGGGGTCAGTTATGTGACAGGATGGGCGGAAGGGGGGTAGTTATGTGATGCAGTGGGTGGAAAGGGGCAGTTTTGTGATGTAGTGGGTGGAGGGGGGCAGTTATGTGACAGGATGGGCGAAAGGTGGGTAGTTATGTGACAGGGTGGGCGGAGGGGGCAGTTATGTGACAGGGTGGGTGGAGGGGGTCATTTATGTGACGGGGTGGGCGGAAGGGGCAGTTATGTGACGGGGTGGGTGGAGGGGGCAGTTGTGTGACGGGTTTGGCGGAGGGGGCAGTTATGGGACTGGGTGGAGGGGGGCAGTAATGTGAGATAGTGGGTTGAGGAAGTTATGTGATGTTGTGAGATGAGAGGGGCAGTAATGTGACAGTGGGTGGAGAGAGGGACAGTTATGTGATGTGGAGGGGGGCAGTTATGTGATGTAGGGGGGGGCTTTTAAGTGACAGGGTGGGCAAAGGGGGGCAGTTATGTGACGGTGGGCTGAAGGGGCAGTTATGTGACAGTGGGTGGAGAGAGGGACAGTTATGTGATGTAGTGGGTGGAGGGGGGGCTTTTAAGTGACAGGGTGGGCAAAGGGGGGCAGTTATGTGACAGGGTGGGCTGAAGGGGCAGTTATGTGACAGGGTGGGAGGAGCGGGTCAGTTATGTGACGGTGGGCTGAAGGGCAATTCTGTGACGGGCGGAGAGGGGCAGTTATGTGGCGGGGTGGGTGGTGGGGTAGGGCAGTTATATCATAGGGTGGGTGTAGTTATGTTACAGGGTGGGCGGAGGGGGGCAGTTATGTGGCGGGGGGGGTGGTGGGGTAGGGCAGTTATATCATAGGGTGGGTGTAGTTATGTTACAGGGTGGGAGGAGGGGGGCAGTTATATCATAGGGTGGGTGTAGTTATGTTACAGGGTATGTTACAGGGTGGGCGGAGGGGGGCAGTTATGTGGCCGGGGGGTTGTGGGGTAGGGCAGTTATATCACAGGGTGGGTGTAGTTATGTTACAGGGTGGGCGGAGGGGGGCAGTTATGTGGCGGGGGGGGTGGTGGGGTAGGGCAGTTATATCATAGGGTGGGTGTAGTTATGTTACAGGGTGGGCGGAGGGGGGCAGTTATGTGACAGGTTGGGCTGAGAGGGGCAGTCAGTGCTTAGTTAGTGTGCACCAGGATTCGGGGAGTGACAGCGGATGGTGTGAGTGCAGGAGACAGTTGGGAGGGTGGTGGAGACTGTGATAATTAACTGTCCACACAACGCTAATATGTTGTATTATCACTGCAGCCTTCTTGCCCCTGTGGATCCCAAGATGTCCGGCTTATGTTACCCGCAAGCGAGGAAAGTGTCTCCCCAGACCCACTAAGAGATGTCGGCCACAGGGTGAGATGTCCATGTATTCCTGCTGTGTATATGAGACCCGGGGAATCCTGTGAGATGCCTGCGCCCATCTGGGCGTCTTTGTCCTCTAGGGATTTAGGAGCCCATTTATCATATTATATTTGCGTCAGATTCCCCGAAAACCCTAGTTTATGGGGAATCTCTGATACCCTGTCCCACTCACCGCCGCATCCCCCATAGGTATCTGTGTACCAATACCGGGAAGCATCAGGACCTGGGGCTACCATTGCAGTCTATGGGCTACTTACTGCAGAACCCCGGGCACCCGGCCTTTCGGAGCCCCAGTCCCTATGTCACCATTCAAGGCCTGAGAAACACTTACCATCCATCTCAGAGACTCTCTCCTGTGGTGTTGTGCCGGCTGCATGCGACAGCTCCGCAGTGTCATCCCGGTGGGTGTCGTGGACGCAGCCTCTCTGCCGGCGCTCTCCAGTATGTGTTTGCTCAGATAAGTTACAGGCCTATTCCAATTCCCAGCATGGGCGCAGCCATATTGGTTTTACCCACATGATATTTCTCAGTCAAGCCTGAACAAGCCATTCTGACATCACCCTGCAACAACCAATCCACTGCACTCCCTATAAATATGCTGAAGCTGGGCAATGGTGTTCTTAGGGTAACAGCGTCTCCAGTTGCTCCTGAGTGATTCCTACTTTCTACAGTACTTTCAGCCTGACGTCCTCCTGTGTCCAGACAGGGAATTGCCTTGGTCTCATCCAGGTTTATTGTGTCTAACATCGGTTCCTGTTCACCATCGTGATACCATCGCTCATAAGCCTTCACTGCTCAGTTCTATTGCTAGTTGCTCTTGTACCCTGTAGCCACCTGCTCATAGTGTCATCATCGATATTACCACCATCAGTGCATAACATCGGTTGTAGCCATCATCGGTGGACCTCTCATGTGTCTGAATTAGTGGTACTTGCTTGAGCCTTATACTTATCTGTGTTTCCTCTGTGTATCCTCCACCATCGAGGGCCAACATCGTTGAGGACGATTCCTATCTCCAACATTGTATTCATCATCTCACTTACCTGTTCCCTCCTGGTTCCAGTCCTCCATTGATTCCATCCGAGCTCCTGGCAGTCACACCTTCTCCAGTTCTCCATTCATGTGGTCCCAGCTTCCATTTCACTCCAGCCCCAGACCAGAGACACCCTGTGCCTGCTTCTTACTGCAGAGCACCGATAGGACCGCATGTGTACATGTGATCCTGGGTAGTAAGATCCTCAGTTGTTACAAAAGAAGAAGAAGGGACTGTTAACAGGAGCGCACAAACAATATTAAAATGTAACTTTTATTTTTCAATATTTTAAGACTCCCTTATAATATATCCTCTGGGGGATAACAGTGAAATCAGTAAGAATTAAAATCACATACATAGGCCCTTATTCTGATCGATGCGGATATTCCCGCTTGCGTACGGGCCGCCGATGTTTATCTTCTGCGCATGTGCAGAGGTCACTCTGCGCATGTGCAGGCGATTTCGCCGCAAGGATTCTCTATACGCCGCACAGGGGGCGTGAGGGGCTACTTATCCTCATTACCCTATGCATACGCCCCGCGTTTCATGGGCGTTCCCATGCAAACGCGGGGCGTATGCATGGTAATGAGGCCGTGACGCGTGGGTACGGGGCGGGCATCTGACATCGCCGGATGTCAGCTGCCCGCCCCCATACAAGATTTCACACGGACAAGTGTCCGTGTGGTCTTGTGTTGCGGGACCTGGTGGAGCGTGCGGCCCTGCATTCGATGTTCGGCGACCATCGAATGCAGGGGCTGCTCCCACCATGGAGGAGGCGTATCCCCGTACAATTTCATGCGGATCGCCACATATCCGCGTACGGACGGCCGTGGCGATCCGTATGGAAGGCGGGGATTCGCCTGCACGGTCGGAGCCGCATATGCGGCTCCGGCCGCACCAACCAGAATAAGGGCCATAGTTACACAGAATGTGTATCATAGTGAAATTAAGAGAAGGAAAATGTGTTAAAATACAAATGTCACTGAAAGATGTCTTAAATTATTCAGCATGGATTGGTGTCAGTAATGGAGTATTTAGTAGATCTGGGCTATTTGTGTAACCTGGATGCAAGGTTTTTGGGGCCTTCTACTGGCTAGATAACCAAGTATAGATCTCACCCCGTATACAGAGGTGTGTTTCGTTTCCTGGTAATCACTGCCCTCTACTTATATATGTCTCAGGACAATATTTGGGGCTTTACTGGTATATAGTAGATCCGGGCTAGTTATTACTGTGCGAGATACTACTGCGGTTTCTCCTGTAACAATAAAGGTTACAGCGCCCAGTAGGTGGCAATAAAGCCTGTATATTCCATATATGGTGTGAGACACACAGGAGTATAAATACCCAGTAGGTGGCAATAAAGCCTGTATATTCCATATATGGTGTGAGACACACAGGAGTATAAATACCCAGTAGGTGGCAATAAAGCCTGTATATTCCATATATGGTGTGAGACACACAGGAGTATAAATACCCAGTAGGTGGCAATAAAGCCTGTATATTCCATATATGGTGTGAGACACACAGGAGTATAAATACCCAGTAGGTGGCAATAAAGCCTGTATATTCCATATATGGTGTGAGACACACAGGAGTATAAATACCCAGTAGGTGGCAATAAAGCCTGTATATTCCATATATGGTGTGAGACACACAGGAGTATAAATACCCAGTAGGTGGCAATAAAGCCTGTATATTCCATATATGGTGTGAGACACACAGGAGTATAAATACCCAGTAGGTGGCAATAAAGCCCCTATATTCCATATATGGTGTGAGACACACAGGAGTATAAATACCCAGTAGGTGGCAATAAAGCCCGTATATTCCATATATGGTGTGAGACACACAGGAGTATAAATACCCAGTAGGTGGCAATAAAGCCCCTATATTCCATATATGGTGTGAGACACACAGGAGTATAAATACCCAGTAGGTGGCAATAAAGCCCGTATATTCCATATATGGTGTGAGACACACAGGAGTATAAATACCCAGTAGGTGGCATTTAAACCCCATATTTGTGTGGTGAATATCCAGTACTGTGGTTTCTCACCAAATGATAATTAGACGGAACCAAACACATACCAGTGTAAGGTCCACAGAAGCTGGAGCATTTAGTAGGTGGCAATAAAAAGCCTCTGTACTGTCCAGTGAATATAAAACACTGGTATCTCACACAGTAATAACTAGCCTGGATCTACTATAACGAAACGAAACACACCTCTGTATACGAGGTGAGATCTATACTTGGTTATCTATCCAGTAGCATCCAAATAGCCCAGATCTACTAAATACTCCATTACTGACACCAATCCATGCTGAATAATTTAAGACATCTTTCAGTGACATTTGTATTTTAACACATTTTCCTTCTCTTTATTTCACTATGATACACATTCTGTGTAACTATGTATGTGACTTTAATTCTTACTGATTTCACTGTTATCTCCTAGAGGATATATTATAAGGGAGTCTTAATATATTGAAAAATAAAAGTTAAATTTGAATATTGTTTGTGCGCTCCCGTTAACAGTCCCTTCTTCTTTTGTAACTCATGATAACCCCTGACTGTTGGGAACTGCACCCCATAACTGATAAAGAATTCACTTTGGGGAGCCAAACCTTTCTCAAATTTCAGTGTGCATATATCTAGCTCCCAAAAAGAGCAACTATCTTTTGTAGTAAGATCCTCCCCAGATAGCACCATATATGGGTTATTTTGTAAATGGACCCCTTTATCACTCACCTGCCCCACCTGCGGGGTGTAGGGTGAGATGCAGTACAGCATGTGTGACCGGGGACTGTGGCTATGTATGTGTAGCTGACACCTGGTTATATATGTAGTTATCCTCCGGTCACCTACATTACAGGTTAAGGGGAAATCCATCTTACACCAGGGTTGCCTACCCTCCGGGATTGGCCGGGAGGGTCACATAAATCGGGTCCACCCCTCCCAACCCCCCGGAAAGGTGGGCAAACCTCCCGGTTTCCCCCGTGCCCACCCATCCTGTTGTTTAAATACTATAACTGGGTGCTTAAATTCTGCAATTTGCGGCTTTTCGGGAGGGGCAGGGCTAAATTACACCATTTTAGCCCCATCCCCTCATCGGAGACCCGCAAATCCCAGTATTTGCTGGACTGGGGCGGATGCTTGATGATGTCGATATCAGGCCCCGCACTTCTGCTGACAGTCTCCTCTCTGAAGAAGAAACGCCTCAGGCTAAGCCATTATTCCTGTTGGATTGTGGAACATTTACATTGGATTATCCCACTTGCACCAGCTCTCCCCAAACCGACACGTGGTCACCACTGGATACATCAATTTGGGATACCATCACCAGGCCTAATTTCGGGAGCCTATCCCTAACGTGAGATATACCATCTGTCTTTCACGAGAGGATACAATAAGCACAAGACCTCCATTTTTTTATTGATACATTTATCTCAATATATGAGACTTATTAAAACTTTTTATGTGATACCCAATTGATCATAATAGATTGTATTTTAAACCAGTAACATAATTACATTTGAGCGCTCCACAAACCCACCGTCTCCTCTCCGGAAGAGGGGACTGTAAAAGTCGGCAACCCTGTCTTATACATGGGAATAACACCGAGGAGGGATATAGATAGTAGGCAGTGTACATGGGAATAACACCGAGGAGGGATATAGATAGTAGGCAGTGTACATGGGAATAACACCGAGGAGGGATATAGATAGTAGGCAGTGTACATGGGAATAACCCCGAGGAGGGATATAGATAGTAGGGAGTGTACATGGGAATAACACAGAGGAGGGATATAGATAGTAGGGAGTGTACATGGGAATAACACGAGGAGTGATATAGATAGTAGGCAGTGTACATGGGAATAACCCCGAGGAGGGATATAGATAGTAGGCAGTGTACATGGGAATAACACAGAGGAGAGATATAGATAGTAGGGAGTGTACATGGGAATAACACAGAGGAGGGATATAGATAGTAGGCAGTGTACATGGGAATAACACCGAGGAGGGATATAGATAGTAGGCAGTGTACATGGGAATAACACAGAGGAGGGATATTAATAGTAGGGAGTGTACATGGGAATAACCCAGAGAAGGGATATAGATAGTAGGGAGTGTACATGGGAATAACACAGAGGAGGGATATAGATAGTAGGCAGTGTATATGGGAACAACACCGAGGAGGGATATAGATAGTAGGCAGTGTATATGGGAATAACACCGAGGCGGTATATAGATAGTAGGCAGTGTACATAGGAATAACGCTGAGGAGGGATATAGATAGTAGGCAGTGTACATGGGAATAACACCGAGGAGTGATATAGATAGTAGGCAGTGTACATGGGAATAACACCGAGGAGTGATATAGATAATAGGCAGTGTACATGGGAATAACACCGAGGAGGGATATAGATAGTAGGGAGTGTACATGGGAATAACGCCGAGGAGGGATATAGATAGTAGGCAGTGTACATGGGAATAACGCCGAGGAGGGATATAGATAGTAGGCAGTGTACATGGGAATAACGCCGAGGAGGGATATAGATAGTAGGAAGTGTACATGGGAATAACACCGAGGAGGGATATAGATAGTAGGGAGTGTAATGGGAATAACACCGAGGAGGGATATAGATAGTAGGCAGTGTACATGGGAATAACGCCGAGGAGGGATATCGATAGTAGGGAGTGTACATGGGAATAACACCGAGGAGGGATATAGATAGTAGGGAGTGTACATGGGAATAACACCGAGGAGGGATATAGATAGTAGGGAGTGTACATGGGAATAACCCAGAGGAGGGATATAGATAGTAGGCAGTGTACATGGGAATAACACGAGGAGGGATATAGATAGTAGGCAGTGTACATGGGAATAACACGAGGAGGGATATAGATAGTAGGCAGTGTACATGGGAATAACCCCGAGGAGGGATATAGATAGTAGGCAGTGTACATGGAAATAACACAGAGGAGGGATATAGATAGTAGGCAGTGTATATGGGAATAACCCCGAGGAGGGATATAGATAGTAGGCAGTGTACATGGGAATAACACAGAGGAGGGATATAGATAGTAGGCAGTGTATATGGGAATAACACCGAGGAGGGATATAGATAGTAGGCAGTGTATATGGGAATAACACCGAGGCGGGATATAGATAGTAGGCAGTGTACATGGGAATAACGCTGAGGAGGGATATAGATAGTAGGCAGTGTACATGGGAATAACACCGAGGAGTGATATAGATAGTAGGCAGTGTACATGGGAATAACACCGAGGAGTGATATAGATAGTAGGCAGTGTACATGGGAATAACGCCGAGGAGGGATATAGATAGTAGGCAGTGTACATGGGAATAACGCCGAGGAGGGATATAGATAGTAGGCAGTGTACATGGGAATAACGCCGAGGAGGGATATAGATAGTAGGGAGTGTACATGGGAATAACACCGAGGAGGGATATAGATAGTAGGGAGTGTACATGGGAATAACCCAGAGGAGGGATATAGATAGTAGGGAGTGTACATGGGAATAACCCCGAGGAGGGATATAGATAGTAGGGAGTGTACATGGGAATAACCCAGAGGAGGGATATAGATAGTAGGCAGTGTACATGGGAATAACCCAGAGGAGGGATATAGATAGTAGGCAGTGTACATGGGAATAACCCCGAGGAGGGATATAGATAGTAGGCAGTGTACATGGGAATAACCCAGAGGAGGGATATAGATAGTAGGCAGTGTACATGGGAATAACACAGAGGAGGGATATAGATAGTAGGCAGTGTACATGGGAATAACACAGAGGAGGGATATAGATAGTAGGCAGTGTACATGGGAATAACCCCGAGGAGGGATATAGATAGTAGGCAGTGTACATGGGAATAACCCCGAGGAGGGATATAGATAGTAGGCAGTGTACATGGGAATAACACGAGGAGGGATATAGATAGTAGGCAGTGTACATGGGAATAACCCCGAGGAGGGATATAGATAGTAGGCAGTGTACATGGGAATAACACCGAGGAGGGATATAGATAGTAGGGAGTGTACATGGGAATAACAGAGGAGGGATATAGATAGTAGGCAGTGTACATGGGAATAACGCCGAGGAGGGATATAGATAGTAGGGAGTGTACATGGGAATAACCCCGAGGAGGGATATAGATAGTAGGGAGTGTACATGGGAATAACCCCGAGGAGGGATATAGATAGTAGGCAGTGTACATGGGAATAACACCGAGGAGGGATATAGATAGTAGGTAGTGTACATGGGAATAACACCGAGGAGGGATATAGATAGTAGGGAGTGTACATGGGAATAACACGAGGAGTGATATAGATAGTAGGCAGTGTACATGGGAATAACACCGAGGAGGGATATAGATAGTAGGGAGTGTACATGGGAATAACACGAGGAGTGATATAGATAGTAGGGAGTGTACATGGGAATAACACCGAGGAGGGATATAGATAGTAGGGAGTTTACATGGAAATAACACCGAGGAGGGATATAGATAGTAGGCAGTGTACATGGGAATAACACTGAGGAGGGATATAGATAGTAGGGAGTGTACATGGGAATAACACGAGGAGTGATATAGATAGTAGGCAGTGTACATGGGAATAACCCCGAGGAGGGATATAGATAGTAGGGAGTGTACATGGGAATAACACCGAGGAGGGATATAGATAGTAGGCAGTGTACATGGAAATAACACAGAGGAGGGATATAGATAGTAGGCAGTGTACATAGGAATAACCCCGAGGAGGGACATAGATAGTAGGCAGTGTACATGGGAATAACCCCGAGGAGGGATATAGATAGTAGGGAGTGTACATGGGAATAACACCGAGGAGGGATATAGATAGTAGGCAGTGTACATGGAAATAACACCGAGGAGGGATATAGATAGTAGGCAGTGTACATGGGAATAACACCGAGGAGGGATATAGATAGTAGGCAGTGTACATGGGAATAACCCCGAGGAGGGATATAGATAGTAGGCAGTGTACATGGGAATAACACCGAGGAGGGATATAGATAGTAGGCAGTGTACATGGGAATAACACGAGGAGGGATATAGATAGTAGGCAGTGTACATGGGAATAACCCCGAGGAGGGATATAGATAGTAGGCAGTGTACATGGGAATAACACAGAGGAGGGATATAGATAGTAGGCAGTGTACATGGGAATAACACCGAGGAGGGATATAGATAGTAGGCAGTGTACATGGAAATAACACCGAGGAGGGATATAGATAGTAGGCAGTGTACATGGGAATAACCCCGAGGATGGATATAGATAGTAGGCAGTGTACATGGGAATAACCCCGAGGAGGGATATAGATAGTAGGCAGTGTACATGGGAATAACCCCGAGGAGGGATATAGATAGTAGGCAGTGTACATGGGAATAACCCTGAGGAGGGATATAGATAGTAGGCAGTGTACATGGGAATAACACGAGGAGGGATATAGATAGTAGGGAGTGTACATGGGAATAACACCGAGGAGGGATATAGATAGTAGGCAGTGTACATGGGAATAACACCGAGGAGGGATATAGATGGTAGGCAGTGTACATGGGAATAACCCCGAGGAGGGATATAGATAGTAGGGAGTGTACATGGGAATAACCCAGAGGAGGGATATAGATAGTAGGCAGTGTACATGGGAATAACCCAGAGGAGGGATATAGATAGTAGGCAGTGTACATGGGAATAACACAGAGGAGGGATATAGATAGTAGGCAGTGTACATGGGAATAACACAGAGGAGGGATATAGATAGTAGGCAGTGTACATGGGAATAACCCCGAGGAGGGATATAGATAGTAGGCAGTGTACATGGGAATAACCCCGAGGAGGGATATAGATAGTAGGCAGTGTACATGGGAATAACACGAGGAGGGATATAGATAGTAGGCAGTGTACATGGGAATAACCCCGAGGAGGGATATAGATAGTAGGCAGTGTACATGGGAATAACACCGAGGAGGGATATAGATAGTAGGGAGTGTACATGGGAATAACACAGAGGAGGGATATAGATAGTAGGCAGTGTACATGGGAATAACGCCGAGGAGGGATATAGATAGTAGGGAGTGTACATGGGAATAACCCCGAGGAGGGATATAGATAGTAGGGAGTGTACATGGGAATAACCCCGAGGAGGGATATAGATAGTAGGCAGTGTACATGGGAATAACACTGAGGAGGGATATAGATAGTAGGTAGTGTACATGGGAATAACACCGAGGAGGGATATAGATAGTAGGGAGTGTACATGGGAATAACACGAGGAGTGATATAGATAGTAGGCAGTGTACATGGGAATAACACCGAGGAGGGATATAGATAGTAGGGAGTGTACATGGGAATAACACGAGGAGTGATATAGATAGTAGGGAGTGTACATGGGAATAACACCGAGGAGGGATATAGATAGTAGGGAGTTTACATGGAAATAACACCGAGGAGGGATATAGATAGTAGGCAGTGTACATGGGAATAACACTGAGGAGGGATATAGATAGTAGGGAGTGTACATGGGAATAACACGAGGAGTGATATAGATAGTAGGCAGTGTACATGGGAATAACCCCGAGGAGGGATATAGATAGTAGGGAGTGTACATGGGAATAACACCGAGGAGGGATATAGATAGTAGGCAGTGTACATGGGAATAACACGAGGAGGGATATAGATAGTAGGGAGTGTACATGGGAATAACACCGAGGAGGGATATAGATAGTAGGCAGTGTACATGGGAATAACACCGAGGAGGGATATAGATGGTAGGCAGTGTACATGGGAATAACCCCGAGGAGGGATATAGATAGTAGGGAGTGTACATGGGAATAACCCAGAGGAGGGATATAGATAGTAGGCAGTGTACATGGGAATAACCCAGAGGAGGGATATAGATAGTAGGGAGTGTACATGGGAATAACACCGAGGAGGGATATAGATAGTAGGGAGTTTACATGGAAATAACACCGAGGAGGGATATAGATAGTAGGCAGTGTACATGGAAATAACACCGAGGAGGGATATAGATAGTAGGCAGTGTACATGGGAATAACCCCGAGGATGGATATAGATAGTAGGCAGTGTACATGGGAATAACCCCGAGGAGGGATATAGATAGTAGGCAGTGTACATGGGAATAACCCCGAGGAGGGATATAGATAGTAGGCAGTGTACATGGGAATAACCCTGAGGAGGGATATAGATAGTAGGCAGTGTACATGGGAATAACACGAGGAGGGATATAGATAGTAGGGAGTGTACATGGGAATAACACCGAGGAGGGATATAGATAGTAGGCAGTGTACATGGGAATAACACCGAGGAGGGATATAGATGGTAGGCAGTGTACATGGGAATAACCCCGAGGAGGGATATAGATAGTAGGGAGTGTACATGGGAATAACCCAGAGGAGGGATATAGATAGTAGGCAGTGTACATGGGAATAACCCAGAGGAGGGATATAGATAGTAGGGAGTGTACATGGGAATAACACCGAGGAGGGATATAGATAGTAGGGAGTTTACATGGAAATAACACCGAGGAGGGATATAGATAGTAGGCAGTGTACATGGAAATAACACAGAGGAGGGATATAGATAGTAGGCAGTGTACATGGGAATAACCCCGAGGATGGATATAGATAGTAGGCAGTGTACATGGGAATAACCCCGAGGAGGGATATAGATAGTAGGCAGTGTACATGGGAATAACCCCGAGGAGGGATATAGATAGTAGGCAGTGTACATGGGAATAACCCTGAGGAGGGATATAGATAGTAGGCAGTGTACATGGGAATAACACGAGGAGGGATATAGATAGTAGGGAGTGTACATGGGAATAACACCGAGGAGGGATATAGATAGTAGGCAGTGTACATGGGAATAACACCGAGGAGGGATATAGATGGTAGGCAGTGTACATGGGAATAACCCCGAGGAGGGATATAGATAGTAGGGAGTGTACATGGGAATAACCCAGAGGAGGGATATAGATAGTAGGCAGTGTACATGGGAATAACCCAGAGGAGGGATATAGATAGTAGGCAGTGTACATGGGAATAACACAGAGGAGGGATATAGATAGTAGGCAGTGTACATGGGAATAACACGAGGAGGGATATAGATAGTAGGCAGTGTACATGGGAATAACCCCGAGGAGGGATATAGATAGTAGGCAGTGTACATGGGAATAACACCGAGGAGGGATATAGATAGTAGGGAGTGTACATGGGAATAACACAGAGGAGGGATATAGATAGTAGGCAGTGTACATGGGAATAACGCCGAGGAGGGATATAGATAGTAGGGAGTGTACATGGGAATAACCCCGAGGAGGGATATAGATAGTAGGGAGTGTACATGGGAATAACCCCGAGGAGGGATATAGATAGTAGGCAGTGTACATGGGAATAACACCGAGGAGGGATATAGATAGTAGGTAGTGTACATGGGAATAACACCGAGGAGGGATATAGATAGTAGGGAGTGTACATGGGAATAACACTGAGGAGGGATATAGATAGTAGGGAGTGTACATGGGAATAACACGAGGAGTGATATAGATAGTAGGCAGTGTACATGGGAATAACCCCGAGGAGGGATATAGATAGTAGGGAGTGTACATGGGAATAACACCGAGGAGGGATATAGATAGTAGGCAGTGTACATGGGAATAACACGAGGAGGGATATAGATAGTAGGGAGTGTACATGGGAATAACACCGAGGAGGGATATAGATAGTAGGCAGTGTACATGGGAATAACACCGAGGAGGGATATAGATGGTAGGCAGTGTACATGGGAATAACCCCGAGGAGGGATATAGATAGTAGGGAGTGTACATGGGAATAACCCAGAGGAGGGATATAGATAGTAGGCAGTGTACATGGGAATAACCCAGAGGAGGGATATAGATAGTAGGGAGTGTACATGGGAATAACACCGAGGAGGGATATAGATAGTAGGGAGTTTACATGGAAATAACACCGAGGAGGGATATAGATAGTAGGCAGTGTACATGGAAATAACACCGAGGAGGGATATAGATAGTAGGCAGTGTACATGGGAATAACCCCGAGGATGGATATAGATAGTAGGCAGTGTACATGGGAATAACCCCGAGGAGGGATATAGATAGTAGGCAGTGTACATGGGAATAACCCCGAGGAGGGATATAGATAGTAGGCAGTGTACATGGGAATAACCCTGAGGAGGGATATAGATAGTAGGCAGTGTACATGGGAATAACACGAGGAGGGATATAGATAGTAGGGAGTGTACATGGGAATAACACCGAGGAGGGATATAGATAGTAGGCAGTGTACATGGGAATAACACCGAGGAGGGATATAGATGGTAGGCAGTGTACATGGGAATAACCCCGAGGAGGGATATAGATAGTAGGGAGTGTACATGGGAATAACCCAGAGGAGGGATATAGATAGTAGGCAGTGTACATGGGAATAACCCAGAGGAGGGATATAGATAGTAGGCAGTGTACATGGGAATAACCCAGAGGAGGGATATAGATAGTAGGCAGTGTACATGGGAATAACACAGAGGAGGGATATAGATAGTAGGCAGTGTACATGGGAATAACCCCGAGGAGGGATATAGATAGTAGGCAGTGTACATGGGAATAACCCCGAGGAGGGATATAGATAGTAGGCAGTGTACATGGGAATAACACGAGGAGGGATATAGATAGTAGGCAGTGTACATGGGAATAACACCGAGGAGGGATATAGATGGTAGGCAGTGTACATGGGAATAACCCCGAGGAGGGATATAGATAGTAGGGAGTGTACATGGGAATAACCCAGAGGAGGGATATAGATAGTAGGCAGTGTACATGGGAATAACCCAGAGGAGGGATATAGATAGTAGGGAGTGTACATGGGAATAACACCGAGGAGGGATATAGATAGTAGGGAGTTTACATGGAAATAACACCGAGGAGGGATATAGATAGTAGGCAGTGTACATGGAAATAACACCGAGGAGGGATATAGATAGTAGGCAGTGTACATGGGAATAACCCCGAGGATGGATATAGATAGTAGGCAGTGTACATGGGAATAACCCCGAGGAGGGATATAGATAGTAGGCAGTGTACATGGGAATAACCCCGAGGAGGGATATAGATAGTAGGCAGTGTACATGGGAATAACCCTGAGGAGGGATATAGATAGTAGGCAGTGTACATGGGAATAACACGAGGAGGGATATAGATAGTAGGGAGTGTACATGGGAATAACACCGAGGAGGGATATAGATAGTAGGCAGTGTACATGGGAATAACACCGAGGAGGGATATAGATGGTAGGCAGTGTACATGGGAATAACCCCGAGGAGGGATATAGATAGTAGGGAGTGTACATGGGAATAACCCAGAGGAGGGATATAGATAGTAGGCAGTGTACATGGGAATAACCCAGAGGAGGGATATAGATAGTAGGGAGTGTACATGGGAATAACACCGAGGAGGGATATAGATAGTAGGGAGTTTACATGGAAATAACACCGAGGAGGGATATAGATAGTAGGCAGTGTACATGGAAATAACACAGAGGAGGGATATAGATAGTAGGCAGTGTACATGGGAATAACCCCGAGGATGGATATAGATAGTAGGCAGTGTACATGGGAATAACCCCGAGGAGGGATATAGATAGTAGGCAGTGTACATGGGAATAACCCCGAGGAGGGATATAGATAGTAGGCAGTGTACATGGGAATAACCCTGAGGAGGGATATAGATAGTAGGCAGTGTACATGGGAATAACACGAGGAGGGATATAGATAGTAGGGAGTGTACATGGGAATAACACCGAGGAGGGATATAGATAGTAGGCAGTGTACATGGGAATAACACCGAGGAGGGATATAGATGGTAGGCAGTGTACATGGGAATAACCCCGAGGAGGGATATAGATAGTAGGGAGTGTACATGGGAATAACCCAGAGGAGGGATATAGATAGTAGGCAGTGTACATGGGAATAACCCAGAGGAGGGATATAGATAGTAGGCAGTGTACATGGGAATAACACAGAGGAGGGATATAGATAGTAGGCAGTGTACATGGGAATAACACGAGGAGGGATATAGATAGTAGGCAGTGTACATGGGAATAACCCCGAGGAGGGATATAGATAGTAGGCAGTGTACATGGGAATAACACCGAGGAGGGATATAGATAGTAGGGAGTGTACATGGGAATAACACAGAGGAGGGATATAGATAGTAGGCAGTGTACATGGGAATAACGCCGAGGAGGGATATAGATAGTAGGGAGTGTACATGGGAATAACCCCGAGGAGGGATATAGATAGTAGGGAGTGTACATGGGAATAACCCCGAGGAGGGATATAGATAGTAGGCAGTGTACATGGGAATAACACCGAGGAGGGATATAGATAGTAGGTAGTGTACATGGGAATAACACCGAGGAGGGATATAGATAGTAGGGAGTGTACATGGGAATAACACTGAGGAGGGATATAGATAGTAGGGAGTGTACATGGGAATAACACGAGGAGTGATATAGATAGTAGGCAGTGTACATGGGAATAACCCCGAGGAGGGATATAGATAGTAGGGAGTGTACATGGGAATAACACCGAGGAGGGATATAGATAGTAGGCAGTGTACATGGGAATAACACGAGGAGGGATATAGATAGTAGGGAGTGTACATGGGAATAACACCGAGGAGGGATATAGATAGTAGGCAGTGTACATGGGAATAACACCGAGGAGGGATATAGATGGTAGGCAGTGTACATGGGAATAACCCCGAGGAGGGATATAGATAGTAGGGAGTGTACATGGGAATAACCCAGAGGAGGGATATAGATAGTAGGCAGTGTACATGGGAATAACCCAGAGGAGGGATATAGATAGTAGGGAGTGTACATGGGAATAACACCGAGGAGGGATATAGATAGTAGGGAGTTTACATGGAAATAACACCGAGGAGGGATATAGATAGTAGGCAGTGTACATGGAAATAACACCGAGGAGGGATATAGATAGTAGGCAGTGTACATGGGAATAACCCCGAGGATGGATATAGATAGTAGGCAGTGTACATGGGAATAACCCCGAGGAGGGATATAGATAGTAGGCAGTGTACATGGGAATAACCCCGAGGAGGGATATAGATAGTAGGCAGTGTACATGGGAATAACCCTGAGGAGGGATATAGATAGTAGGCAGTGTACATGGGAATAACACGAGGAGGGATATAGATAGTAGGGAGTGTACATGGGAATAACACCGAGGAGGGATATAGATAGTAGGCAGTGTACATGGGAATAACACCGAGGAGGGATATAGATGGTAGGCAGTGTACATGGGAATAACCCCGAGGAGGGATATAGATAGTAGGGAGTGTACATGGGAATAACCCAGAGGAGGGATATAGATAGTAGGCAGTGTACATGGGAATAACCCAGAGGAGGGATATAGATAGTAGGCAGTGTACATGGGAATAACACAGAGGAGGGATATAGATAGTAGGCAGTGTACATGGGAATAACACAGAGGAGGGATATAGATAGTAGGCAGTGTACATGGGAATAACCCCGAGGAGGGATATAGATAGTAGGCAGTGTACATGGGAATAACCCCGAGGAGGGATATAGATAGTAGGCAGTGTACATGGGAATAACACGAGGAGGGATATAGATAGTAGGCAGTGTACATGGGAATAACCCCGAGGAGGGATATAGATAGTAGGCAGTGTACATGGGAATAACACCGAGGAGGGATATAGATAGTAGGGAGTGTACATGGGAATAACACAGAGGAGGGATATAGATAGTAGGCAGTGTACATGGGAATAACGCCGAGGAGGGATATAGATAGTAGGGAGTGTACATGGGAATAACCCCGAGGAGGGATATAGATAGTAGGGAGTGTACATGGGAATAACCCCGAGGAGGGATATAGATAGTAGGCAGTGTACATGGGAATAACACCGAGGAGGGATATAGATAGTAGGTAGTGTACATGGGAATAACACCGAGGAGGGATATAGATAGTAGGGAGTGTACATGGGAATAACACGAGGAGTGATATAGATAGTAGGCAGTGTACATGGGAATAACACCGAGGAGGGATATAGATAGTAGGGAGTGTACATGGGAATAACACGAGGAGTGATATAGATAGTAGGGAGTGTACATGGGAATAACACCGAGGAGGGATATAGATAGTAGGGAGTTTACATGGAAATAACACCGAGGAGGGATATAGATAGTAGGCAGTGTACATGGGAATAACACTGAGGAGGGATATAGATAGTAGAGAGTGTATATGGGAATAACACGAGGAGTGATATAGATAGTAGGCAGTGTACATGGGAATAACCCCGAGGAGGGATATAGATAGTAGGGAGTGTACATGGGAATAACACCGAGGAGGGATATAGATAGTAGGCAGTGTACATGGAAATAACATCGAGGAGGGATATAGATAGTAGGCAGTGTACATAGGAATAACCCCGAGGAGGGATATAGATAGTAGGCAGTGTACATGGGAATAACCCCGAGGAGGGATATAGATAGTAGGGAGTGTACATGGGAATAACACCGAGGAGGGATATAGATAGTAGGCAGTGTACATGGAAATAACACCGAGGAGGGATATAGATAGTAGGCAGTGTACATGGGAATAACACTGAGGAGGGATATAGATAGTAGGCAGTGTACATGGGAATAACCCCGAGGAGGGATATAGATAGTAGGCAGTGTACATGGGAATAACACCGAGGAGGGATATAGATAGTAGGCAGTGTACATGGGAATAACACGAGGAGGGATATAGATAGTAGGCAGTGTACATGGGAATAACCCCGAGGAGGGATATAGATAGTAGGCAGTGTACATGGGAATAACACAGAGGAGGGATATAGATAGTAGGCAGTGTACATGGGAATAACACCGAGGAGGGATATAGATAGTAGGCAGTGTACATGGAAATAACACCGAGGAGGGATATAGATAGTAGGCAGCGTACATGGGAATAACCCCGAGGAGGGATATAGATAGTAGGCAGCGTACATGGGAATAACCCCGAGGAGGGATATAGATAGTAGGCAGTGTACATGGGAATAACCCCGAGGAGGGATATAGATAGTAGGCAGTGTACATGGGAATAACCCTGAGGAGGGATATAGATAGTAGGCAGTGTACATGGGAATAACACGAGGAGGGATATAGATAGTAGGGAGTGTACATGGGAATAACACCGAGGAGGGATATAGATGGTAGGCAGTGTACATGGGAATAACACCGAGGAGGGATATAGATGGTAGGCAGTGTACATGGGAATAACCCCGAGGAGGGATATAGATAGTAGGCAGTGTACATGGGAATAACACCGAGGAGGGATATAGATAGTAGGGAGTGTACATGGGAATAACACGAGGAGTGATATAGATAGTAGGCAGTGTACATGGGAATAACACCGAGGAGGGATATAGATAGTAGGCAGTGTACATGGAAATAACACCGAGGAGGGATATAGATAGTAGGCAGCGTACATGGGAATAACCCCGAGGAGGGATATAGATAGTAGGCAGCGTACATTGGAATAACCCCGAGGAGGGATATAGATAGTAGGCAGTGTACATGGGAATAACCCCGAGGAGGGATATAGATAGTAGGCAGTGTACATGGGAATAACCCTGAGGAGGGATATAGATAGTAGGCAGTGTACATGGGAATAACACGAGGAGGGATATAGATAGTAGGGAGTGTACATGGGAATAACACCGAGGAGGGATATAGATGGTAGGCAGTGTACATGGGAATAACACCGAGGAGGGATATAGATGGTAGGCAGTGTACATGGGAATAACCCCGAGGAGGGATATAGATAGTAGGCAGTGTACATGGGAATAACACCGAGGAGGGATATAGATAGTAGGCAGTGTACATGGGAATAACACCGAGGAGGGATATAGATAGTAGGGAGTGTACATGGGAATAACACCGAGGAGGGATATAGATAGTAGGCAGTGTACATGGGAATAACACCGAGGAGGGATATAGATAGTAGGCAGTGTACATGGGAATAACACGAGGAGGGATATAGATAGTAGGCAGTGTACATGGGAATAACACCGAGGAGGGATATAGATAGTAGGCAGTGTACATGGAAATAACACCGAGGAGGGATATAGATAGTAGGCAGTGTACATGGGAATAACCCCGAGGAGGGATATAGATAGTAGGCAGCGTACATGGGAATAACCCCGAGGAGGGATATAGATAGTAGGCAGTGTACATGGGAATAACCCCGAGGAGGGATATAGATAGTAGGCAGTGTACATGGGAATAACCCTGAGGAGGGATATAGATAGTAGGGAGTGTACATGGGAATAACACGAGGAGGGATATAGATAGTAGGGAGTGTACATGGGAATAACACCGAGGAGGGATATAGATGGTAGGCAGTGTACATGGGAATAACACCGAGGAGGGATATAGATGGTAGGCAGTGTACATGGGAATAACCCCGAGGAGGGATATAGATAGTAGGCAGTGTACATGGGAATAACACCGAGGAGGGATATAGATAGTAGGCAGTGTACATGGGAATAACACCGAGGAGGGATATAGATAGTAGGGAGTGTACATGGGAATAACACCGAGGAGGGATATAGATAGTAGGGAGTGTACATGGGAATAACACCGAGGAGGGATATAGATAGTAGGCAGTGTACATGGGAATAACACGAGGAGGGATATAGATAGTAGGCAGCGTACATGGGAATAACACCGAGGAGGGCTATAGATAGTAGGCAGTGTACATGGGAATAACACCGAGGAGGGATATAGATAGTAGGCAGTGTACATGGGAATAACACCGAGGAGGGATATAGATAGTAGGCAGTGTACATGGGAATAACACCGAGGAGGGATATAGATAGTAGGCAGTGTACATGGGAATAACCCCGAGGAGGGATATAGATAGTAGGCAGTGTACATGGGAATAACACAGAGGAGGGATATAGATAGTAGGGAGTGTACATGGGAATAACAGAGGAGGGATATAGATAGTAGGCAGTGTACATGGGAATAACACCGAGGAGGGATGTAGATAGTAGGCAGTGTACATGGGAATAACACCGAGGAGGGATATAGATAGTAGGCAGTGTACATGGGAATAACACAGAGGAGGGATATAGATAGTAGGCAGTGTACATGGGGATAACACCGAGGAGGGATATAGATAGTAGGCAGTGTACATGGGAATAACACAGAGGAGGGATATAGATAGTAGGCAGGGTACATGGGAATAACACCGAGGAGGGATATAGATAGTAGGCAGTGTACATGGGGATAACACCGAGGAGGGATATAGATAGTAGGCAGTGTACATGGGAATAACACAGAGGAGGGATATAGATAGTAGGCAGTGTACATGGGAATAACACCGAGGAGGGATATAGATAGTAGGCAGTGTACATGGGAATAACGCCGAGGAGGGATATAGATAGTAGGCAGTGTACATGGGAATAACACCGAGGAGGGATATAGATAGTAGGCAGTGTACATGGGGATAACACAGAGGAGGGATATAGATAGTAGGCAGTGTACATGGGAATAACACCGAGGAGGGATATAGATAGTAGGCAGTGTACATGGGAATAACGCCGAGGAGGGATATAGATAGTAGGCAGTGTACATGGAAATAACACGAGGAGGGATATAGATAGTAGGGAGTGTACATGGGAATAACACCGAGGAGGGATATAGATAGTAGGGAGTGTACATGGGAATAACACCGAGGAGGGATATAGATAGTAGGGAGTGTACATGGGAATAACACCGAGGAGGGATATAGATAGTAGGCAGTGTACATGGGAATAACACCGAGGAGGGATATAGATAGTAGGCAGTGTACATGGGAATAACGCCGAGGAGGGATATAGATAGTAGGCAGTGTACATGGAAATAACACGAGGAGGGATATAGATAGTAGGGAGTGTACATGGGAATAACACCGAGGAGGGATATAGATAGTAGGGAGTGTACATGGGAATAACACCGAGGAGGGATATAGATAGTAGGGAGTGTACATGGGAATAACACCGAGGAGGGATATAGATAGTAGGCAGTGTACATGGGAATAACGCCGAGGAGGGATATAGATAGTAGGCAGTGTACATGGAAATAACACGAGGAGGGATATAGATAGTAGGGAGTGTACATGGGAATAACACCGAGGAGGGATATAGATAGTAGGGAGTGTACATGGGAATAACACCGAGGAGGGATATAGATAGTAGGGAGTGTACATGGGAATAACACCGAGGAGGGATATAGATAGTAGGCAGTGTACATGGAAATAACACGAGGAGGGATATAGATAGTAGGGAGTGTACATGGGAATAACACCGAGGAGGGATATAGATAGTAGGGAGTGTACATGGAAATAACACGAGGAGGGATATAGATAGTAGGGAGTGTACATGGGAATAACACCGAGGAGGGATATAGATAGTAGGGAGTGTACATGGGAATAACACCGAGGAGGGATATAGATAGTAGGGAGTGTACATGGGAATAACACTGAGGAGGGATATAGATAGTAGGCAGTGTACATGGGAATAACACCGAGGAGGGATATAGATAGTAGGCAGTGTATATGGGAATAACACAGAGGAGGGATATAGATAGTAGGGAGTCTACATGGGAATAACACCGAGGAGGGATATAGATAGTAGGCAGTGTACATGGGAATAACGCCGAGGAGGGATATAGATAGTAGGGAGTGTACATGGGAATAACACAGAGGAGGGATATAGATAGTAGGGAGTGTACATGGGAATAACACCGAGGAGGGATATAGATAGTAGGCAGTGTACATGGGAATAACACCGAGGAGAGCTATAGATAGTAGGGAGTGTACATGGGAATAACACAAAGGAGAGATATAGATAGTAGGCAGTGTACATGGGAATAACGCAGAGGAGGGATATAGATAGTAGGCAGTGTACATGGGAATAACGCAGAGGAGGGATATAGATAGTAGGCAGTGTACATGGGAATAACGCCGAGGAGGGATATAGATAGTAGGCAGTGTACATGGGAATAACACAGAGGAGAGCTATAGATAGTAGGCAGTGTACATGGGAATAACACAGATTAGGGATATAGATAGTAGGCAGTGTACATGGGAATAACACCGAGGAGGGATATAGATAGTAGGCAGTGTACATGGGAATAACACCGAGGAGGGATATAGATAGTAGGCAGTGTACATGGGAATAACACAGAGGAGGGATATAGATAGTAGGGAGTGTACATGGGAATAACACCTAGGAGGGATATAGATAATAGGCAGTGTACATGGGAATAACACAGAGGAGGGATATAGATAGTAGGCAGTGTACATGGGAATAACACCGAGGAGGGATATAGATAGTAGGGAGTGTACATGGGAATAACACAGAGGAGAGCTATAGATAGTAGGCAGTGTACATGGGAATAACACCGAGGAGGGATATAGATAGTAGGGAGTGTACATGGGAATAACGCAGAGGAGGGATATAGATAGTAGGGAGTGTACATGGGAATAACGCCGAGGAGGGATATAGATAGTAGGCAGTGTACATGGGAATAACACCGAGGAGGGATATAGATAGTAGGGAGTGTACATGGGAATAACGCAGAGGAGGGATATAGATAGTAGGGAGTGTACATGGGAATAACACAGAGGAGAGATATAGATAGTAGGCAGTGTACATGGAAATAACACCGAGGAGGGATATAGATAGTAGGCAGTGTACATGGGAATAACACTGAGGAGGGATATAGATAGTAGGCAGTGTACATGGGAATAACCCCGAGGAGGGATATAGATAGTAGGCAGTGTACATGGGAATAACACCGAGGAGGGATATAGATAGTAGGCAGTGTACATGGGAATAACACGAGGAGGGATATAGATAGTAGGCAGTGTACATGGGAATAACCCCGAGGAGGGATATAGATAGTAGGCAGTGTACATGGGAATAACACAGAGGAGGGATATAGATAGTAGGCAGTGTACATGGGAATAACACCGAGGAGGGATATAGATAGTAGGCAGTGTACATGGAAATAACACCGAGGAGGGATATAGATAGTAGGCAGTGTACATGGGAATAACCCCGAGGAGGGATATAGATAGTAGGCAGCGTACATGGGAATAACCCCGAGGAGGGATATAGATAGTAGGCAGTGTACATGGGAATAACCCCGAGGAGGGATATAGATAGTAGGCAGTGTACATGGGAATAACCCTGAGGAGGGATATAGATAGTAGGCAGTGTACATGGGAATAACACGAGGAGGGATATAGATAGTAGGGAGTGTACATGGGAATAACACCGAGGAGGGATATAGATGGTAGGCAGTGTACATGGGAATAACACCGAGGAGGGATATAGATGGTAGGCAGTGTACATGGGAATAACCCCGAGGAGGGATATAGATAGTAGGCAGTGTACATGGGAATAACACCGAGGAGGGATATAGATAGTAGGGAGTGTACATGGGAATAACACGAGGAGTGATATAGATAGTAGGCAGTGTACATGGGAATAACACCGAGGAGGGATATAGATAGTAGGCAGTGTACATGGAAATAACACCGAGGAGGGATATAGATAGTAGGCAGTGTACATGGGAATAACCCCGAGGAGGGATATAGATAGTAGGCAGCGTACATGGGAATAACCCCGAGGAGGGATATAGATAGTAGGCAGTGTACATGGGAATAACCCCGAGGAGGGATATAGATAGTAGGCAGAGTACATGGGAATAACCCTGAGGAGGGATATAGATAGTAGGCAGTGTACATGGGAATAACACGAGGAGGGATATAGATAGTAGGGAGTGTACATGGGAATAACACCGAGGAGGGATATAGATGGTAGGCAGTGTACATGGGAATAACACCGAGGAGGGATATAGATGGTAGGCAGTGTACATGGGAATAACCCCGAGGAGGGATATAGATAGTAGGCAGTGTACATGGGAATAACACCGAGGAGGGATATAGATAGTAGGCAGTGTACATGGGAATAACACCGAGGAGGGATATAGATAGTAGGGAGTGTACATGGGAATAACACCGAGGAGGGATATAGATAGTAGGGAGTGTACATGGGAATAACACCGAGGAGGGATATAGATAGTAGGCAGTGTACATGGGAATAACACGAGGAGGGATATAGATAGTAGGCAGTGTACATGGGAATAACACCGAGGAGGGATATAGATAGTAGGCAGTGTACATGGAAATAACACCGAGGAGGGATATAGATAGTAGGCAGTGTACATGGGAATAACCCCGAGGAGGGATATAGATAGTAGGCAGCGTACATGGGAATAACCCCGAGGAGGGATATAGATAGTAGGCAGTGTACATGGGAATAACCCCGAGGAGGGATATAGATAGTAGGCAGTGTACATGGGAATAACCCTGAGGAGGGATATAGATAGTAGGCAGTGTACATGGGAATAACACGAGGAGGGATATAGATAGTAGGGAGTGTACATGGGAATAACACCGAGGAGGGATATAGATGGTAGGCAGTGTACATGGGAATAACACCGAGGAGGGATATAGATGGTAGGCAGTGTACATGGGAATAACCCCGAGGAGGGATATAGATAGTAGGCAGTGTACATGGGAATAACACCGAGGAGGGATATAGATAGTAGGCAGTGTACATGGGAATAACACCGAGGAGGGATATAGATAGTAGGGAGTGTACATGGGAATAACACCGAGGAGGGATATAGATAGTAGGCAGTGTACATGGGAATAACACGAGGAGGGATATAGATAGTAGGCAGTGTACATGGGAATAACACCGAGGAGGGATATAGATAGTAGGCAGTGTACATGGGAATAACACCGAGGAGGGATATAGATAGTAGGCAGCGTACATGGGAATAACACCGAGGAGGGATATAGATAGTAGGCAGTGTACATGGGAATAACACCGAGGAGGGATATAGATAGTAGGCAGTGTACATGGGAATAACACCGAGGAGGGATATAGATAGTAGGCAGTGTACATGGGAATAACCCCGAGGAGGGATATAGATAGTAGGCAGTGTACATGGGAATAACACCGAGGAGGGATATAGATAGTAGGGAGTGTACATGGGAATAACAGAGGAGGGATATAGATAGTAGGCAGTGTACATGGGAATAACACCGAGGAGGGATGTAGATAGTAGGCAGTGTACATGGGAATAACACCGAGGAGGGATATAGATAGTAGGCAGTGTACATGGGAATAACACAGAGGAGGGATATAGATAGTAGGCAGTGTACATGGGGATAACACCGAGGAGGGATATAGATAGTAGGCAGTGTACATGGGAATAACACAGAGGAGGGATATAGATAGTAGGCAGGGTACATGGGAATAACACCGAGGAGGGATATAGATAGTAGGCAGTGTACATGGGGATAACACCGAGGAGGGATATAGATAGTAGGCAGTGTACATGGGAATAACACAGAGGAGGGATATAGATAGTAGGCAGTGTACATGGGAATAACACCGAGGAGGGATATAGATAGTAGGCAGTGTACATGGGAATAACGCCGAGGAGGGATATAGATAGTAGGCAGTGTACATGGGAATAACACCGAGGAGGGATATAGATAGTAGGCAGTGTACATGGGGATAACACAGAGGAGGGATATAGATAGTAGGCAGTGTACATGGGAATAACACCGAGGAGGGATATAGATAGTAGGCAGTGTACATGGGAATAACGCCGAGGAGGGATATAGATAGTAGGCAGTGTACATGGAAATAACACGAGGAGGGATATAGATAGTAGGGAGTGTACATGGGAATAACACCGAGGAGGGATATAGATAGTAGGGAGTGTACATGGGAATAACACCGAGGAGGGATATAGATAGTAGGGAGTGTACATGGGAATAACACCGAGGAGGGATATAGATAGTAGGCAGTGTACATGGGAATAACACCGAGGAGGGATATAGATAGTAGGCAGTGTACATGGGAATAACGCCGAGGAGGGATATAGATAGTAGGCAGTGTACATGGAAATAACACGAGGAGGGATATAGATAGTAGGGAGTGTACATGGGAATAACACCGAGGAGGGATATAGATAGTAGGGAGTGTACATGGGAATAACACCGAGGAGGGATATAGATAGTAGGGAGTGTACATGGGAATAACACCGAGGAGGGATATAGATAGTAGGCAGTGTACATGGGAATAACGCCGAGGATGGATATAGATAGTAGGCAGTGTACATGGAAATAACACGAGGAGGGATATAGATAGTAGGGAGTGTACATGGGAATAACACCGAGGAGGGATATAGATAGTAGGGAGTGTACATGGGAATAACACCGAGGAGGGATATAGATAGTAGGGAGTGTACATGGGAATAACACCGAGGAGGGATATAGATAGTAGGCAGTGTACATGGAAATAACACGAGGAGGGATATAGATAGTAGGGAGTGTACATGGGAATAACACCGAGGAGGGATATAGATAGTAGGGAGTGTACATGGAAATAACACGAGGAGGGATATAGATAGTAGGGAGTGTACATGGGAATAACACCGAGGAGGGATATAGATAGTAGGGAGTGTACATGGGAATAACACCGAGGAGGGATATAGATAGTAGGGAGTGTACATGGGAATAACACTGAGGAGGGATATAGATAGTAGGCAGTGTACATGGGAATAACACCGAGGAGGGATATAGATAGTAGGCAGTGTATATGGGAATAACACAGAGGAGGGATATAGATAGTAGGGAGTCTACATGGGAATAACTCCGAGGAGGGATATAGATAGTAGGCAGTGTACATGGGAATAACGCCGAGGAGGGATATAGATAGTAGGGAGTGTACATGGGAATAACACAGAGGAGGGATATAGATAGTAGGGAGTGTACATGGGAATAACACCGAGGAGGGATATAGATAGTAGGCAGTGTACATGGGAATAACACCGAGGAGAGCTATAGATAGTAGGGAGTGTACATGGGAATAACACAAAGGAGAGATATAGATAGTAGGCAGTGTACATGGGAATAACGCAGAGGAGGGATATAGATAGTAGGCAGTGTACATGGGAATAACGCAGAGGAGGGATATAGATAGTAGGCAGTGTACATGGGAATAACGCCGAGGAGGGATATAGATAGTAGGCAGTGTACATGGGAATAACACAGAGGAGAGCTATAGATAGTAGGCAGTGTACATGGGAATAACACAGATTAGGGATATAGATAGTAGGCAGTGTACATGGGAATAACACCGAGGAGGGATATAGATAGTAGGCAGTGTACATGGGAATAACACCGAGGAGGGATATAGATAGTAGGCAGTGTACATGGGAATAACACAGAGGAGGGATATAGATAGTAGGGAGTGTACATGGGAATAACACCTAGGAGGGATATAGATAATAGGCAGTGTACATGGGAATAACACAGAGGAGGGATATAGATAGTAGGCAGTGTACATGGGAATAACACCGAGGAGGGATATAGATAGTAGGGAGTGTACATGGGAATAACACAGAGGAGAGCTATAGATAGTAGGCAGTGTACATGGGAATAACACCGAGGAGGGATATAGATAGTAGGGAGTGTACATGGGAATAACGCAGAGGAGGGATATAGATAGTAGGGAGTGTACATGGGAATAACGCCGAGGAGGGATATAGATAGTAGGCAGTGTACATGGGAATAACACCGAGGAGGGATATAGATAGTAGGGAGTGTACATGGGAATAACGCAGAGGAGGGATATAGATAGTAGGGAGTGTACATGGGAATAACACAGAGGAGAGATATAGATAGTAGGCAGTGTACATGGGAATAACACAGAGGAGGGATATAGATAGTAGGGAGTGTACATGGGAATAACACCGAGGAGGGATATAGATAGTAGGGAGTGTACATGGGAATAACACAGAGGAGAGATATAGATAGTAGGCAGTGTACATGGGAATAACACCGAGGAGGGATATAGATAGTAGGGAGTGTACATGGGAATAACACAGAGGAGGGATATAGATAGTAGGGAGTGTACATGGGAATAACACAGAGGAGGGATATAGATAGTAGGGAGTGTACATGGGAATAACACTGAGGAGGGATATAGATAGTAGGCAGTGTACATGGGAATAACACCGAGGAGGGATATAGATAGTAGGCAGTGTATATGGGAATAACACAGAGGAGGGATATAGATAGTAGGCAGTGTATATGGGAATAACACCGAGGAGGGATATAGATAGTAGGGAGTCTACATGGGAATAACACCGAGGAGGGATATAGATAGTAGGCAGTGTACATGGGAATAACGCCGAGGAGGGATATAGATAGTAGGCAGTGTACATGGGAATAACACCGAGGAGGGATATAGATAGTAGGCAGTGTACATGGGAATAACACCGAGGAGGGATATAGATAGTAGGGAGTGTACATGGGAATAACACCGAGGAGGGATATAGATAGTAGGCAGTGTACATGGGAATAACACCGAGGAGGGATATAGATAGTAGGCAGTGTACATGGGAATAACGCAGAGGAGGGATATAGATAGTAGGGAGTGTACATGGGAATAACGCCGAGGAGGGATATAGATAGTAGGCGGTGTACATGGGAATAACACCGAGGAGGGATATAGATAGTAGGCGGTGTACATGGGAATAACGCCGAGGAGGGATATAGATAGTAGGGAGTGTACATGGGAATAACGCCGAGGAGGGATATAGATAGTAGGCAGTGTACATGGGAATAACCCGAGGAGGGATATAGATAGTAGGCAGTGTACATGGGAATAACACCGAGGAGGGATATAGATAGTAGGGAGTGTACATGGGAATAACACAGAGGAGGGATATAGATAGTAGGGAGTGTACATGGGAATAACACTGAGGAGGGATATAGATAGTAGGCAGTGTACATGGGAATAACACCGAGGAGGGATATAGATAGTAGGCAGTGTATATGGGAATAACACAGAGGAGGGATATAGATAGTAGGCAGTGTATATGGGAATAACACCGAGGAGGGATATAGATAGTAGGGAGTCTACATGGGAATAACACCGAGGAGGGATATAGATAGTAGGCAGTGTACATGGGAATAACGCCGAGGAGGGATATAGATAGTAGGCAGTGTACATGGGAATAACACCGAGGAGGGATATAGATAGTAGGCAGTGTACATGGGAATAACACCGAGGAGGGATATAGATAGTAGGGAGTGTACATGGGAATAACACCGAGGAGGGATATAGATAGTAGGCAGTGTACATGGGAATAACACCGAGGAGGGATATAGATAGTAGGCAGTGTACATGGGAATAACGCATAGGAGGGATATAGATAGTAGGGAGTGTACATGGGAATAACGCCGAGGAGGGATATAGATAGTAGGCGGTGTACATGGGAATAACACCGAGGAGGGATATAGATAGTAGGCGGTGTACATGGGAATAACGCCGAGGAGGGATATAGATAGTAGGGAGTGTACATGGGAATAACGCCGAGGAGGGATATAGATAGTAGGCAGTGTACATGGGAATAACCCGAGGAGGGATATAGATAGTAGGCAGTGTACATGGGAATAACACCGAGGAGGGATATAGATAGTAGGGAGTGTACATGGGAATAACACCGAGGAGGGATATAGATAGTAGGCAGTGTACATGGGAATAACACAGAGGAGGGATATAGATAGTAGGCAGTGTACATGGGAATAACACCGAGGAGGGATATAGATAGTAGGCGGTGTACATGGGAATAACACCGAGGAGGGATATAGATAGTAGGCAGTGTACATGGGAATAACACCGAGGAGGGATATAGATAGTAGGGAGTGTACATGGGAATAACACCGAGGAGGGATATAGATAGTAGGCAGTGTACATGGGAATAACACCGAGGAGGGATATAGATAGTAGGCAGTGTATATGGGAATAACACAGAGGAGGGATATAGATAGTAGGCAGTGTATATGGGAATAACACCGAGGAGGGATATAGATAGTAGGGAGTCTACATGGGAATAACACCGAGGAGGGATATAGATAGTAGGCAGTGTACATGGGAATAACGCCGAGGAGGGATATAGATAGTAGGCAGTGTACATGGGAATAACACCGAGGAGGGATATAGATAGTCGGCAGTGTACATGGGAATAACACCGAGGAGGGATATAGATAGTAGGGAGTGTACATGGGAATAACACCGAGGAGGGATATAGATAGTAGGCAGTGTACATGGGAATAACACCGAGGAGGGATATAGATAGTAGGCAGTGTACATGGGAATAACGCAGAGGAGGGATATAGATAGTAGGGAGTGTACATGGGAATAACGCCGAGGAGGGATATAGATAGTAGGCGGTGTACATGGGAATAACACCGAGGAGGGATATAGATAGTAGGCGGTGTACATGGGAATAACGCCGAGGAGGGATATAGATAGTAGGGAGTGTACATGGGAATAACGCCGAGGAGGGATATAGATAGTAGGCAGTGTATATGGGAATAACCCGAGGAGGGATATAGATAGTAGGCAGTGTACATGGGAATAACACCGAGGAGGGATATAGATAGTAGGGAGTGTACATGGGAATAACACCGAGGAGGGATATAGATAGTAGGCAGTGTACATGGGAATAACACCGAGGAGGGATATTGATAGTAGGCAGTGTACATGGGAATAACACCGAGGAGGGATATAGATAGTAGGGAGTGTACATGGGAATAACACCGAGGAGGGATATAGATAGTAGGCGGTGTACATGGGAATAACACCGAGGAGGGATATAGATAGTAGGCAGTGTACATGGGAATAACACCGAGGAGGGATATAGATAGTAGGCAGTGTACATGGGAATAACACCGAGGAGGGATATAGATAGTAGGGAGTGTACATGGGAATAACACCGAGGAGGGATATAGATAGTAGGCAGTGTACATGGGAATAACACAGAGGAGGGATATAGATAGTAGGCAGTGTACATGGGAATAACGCCGAGGAGGGATATAGATAGTAGGGAGTGTACATGGGAATAACACCGAGGAGGGATATAGATAGTAGGGAGTGTACATGGGAATAACACCGAGGAGGGATATAGATAGTAGGCAGTGTACATGGGAATAACACTGAGGAGGGATATAGATAGTAGGCAGTGTACATGGGAATAACACCGAGGAGGGATATAGATAGTAGGCAGTGTACATGGGAATAACACCGAGGAGGGATATAGATAGTAGGCAGTGTACATGGGAATAACACAGAGGAGGGATATAGATAGTAGGCAGTGTACATGGGAATAACGCCGAGGAGGGATATAGATAGTAGGCAGTGTACATGGGAATAACACCGAGGAGGGATATAGATAGTAGGGAGTGTACATGGGAATAACACCGAGGAGGGATATAGATAGTAGGGAGTGTACATGGGAATAACACCGAGGAGGGATATAGATAGTAGGCAGTGTACATGGGAATAACACCGAGGAGGGATATAGATAGTAGGCAGTGTACATGGGAATAACGCCGAGGAGGGATATAGATAGTAGGGAGTGTACATGGGAATAACACCGAGGAGGGATATAGATAGTAGGCAGTGTACATGGGAATAACACCGAGGAGGGATATAGATAGTAGGCAGTGTACATGGGAATAACGCCGAGGAGGGATATAGATAGTAGGCAGTGTACATGGGAATAACACCGAGGAGGGATATAGATAGTAGGCAGTGTACATGGGAATAACACGAGGAGGGATATAGATAGTAGGCAGTGTACATGGGAATAACACAGAGGAGGGATATAGATAGTAGGGAGTGTACATGGGAATAACGCCGAGGAGGGATATAGATAGTAGGCAGTGTACATGGGAATAACACCGAGGAGGGATATAGATAGTAGGCAGTGTACATGGGAATAACAGCGAGGAGGGATATAGATAGTAGGGAGTGTACATGGGAATAACACCGAGGAGAGATATAGATAGTAGGGAGTGTACATGGGAATAACAGCGAGGAGGGATATAGATAGTAGGCAGTGTACATGGGAATAACACCGAGGAGGGATATAGATAGTAGGCAGTGTACATGGGAATAACGCCGAGGAGGGATATAGATAGTAGGCAGTGTACATGGGAATAACGCCGAGGAGGGATATAGATAGTAGGGAGTGTACATGGGAATAACACCGAGGAGGGATATAGATAGTAGGGAGTGTAGAGGTTTATATTGCATTGCTGAGATAGTGCTGCCCTCTTGTCCCTGCTCCAGGATGTGTGGGGTATGAGGCATGATGAAGAGATCGGTGGGATTTGATTGATCTGCAGCCAGTAATTCTCTGTGATACATTTTAGGTTCTGTGAAGAAACATTGGCCTCAGTCTGCAGAGAGGAAGAGGTAATGGCAGCTGTATGTTGTAGCTGTGTGTGTGGTGGTCTGTGCTCGGTGTCTGTCTGTCTTCTCCATACTGTCATCTAGTGAATCCGCAGCTTTAGGGAACATTCGTACAGGGGACAGGCTGCTGCATTGTGGGCCGGATCTAGGTCAGCACAGCCCCGCCAATACGGCCCCTTCTGTATTTAAGGGACAGAACAGCCGCAGTATCCTCCCAGCTGGACAATTAAACTCTGTTAGCAGCTGCGTTATTTGGCCTCTATTGGAGCCAGAGACATTGGCGAAACGCTCCAGTGTGGTCGTCTTTTTTCTTTTACTTTGTTACCTAAATATTATTGGTTTACTGCTTTGCTTCCACTCTTCGGGGAGTATTCAATTTTTTTTTCCTCCACGTGCAGCGAATTCTGCTGGCAGCGTTCGCTGCCAGCCCTCCCTGTCACCCTATTCAATGCCGCAGGGGCTTGCTGCCCCTGACGGCAAATTTTAAATTCGCCACAGGGAGCCGAAGCAGAAGCTGCCCCCCAGGAGAGTTGGCAGGGGACATGGTTAGGGAGCCGCTTCACTGGTCCCGCACGTAACAAGCCGGAACCAGTGTGCGGGGAGAGAAAACAGCCCAATTTGCTGAAAAAAATGGTGAATCGGAAGCATTGAATACTGGCCTTCATATCATAGATAGATACATAGAAGCAGTGGGGAAAGATAGAGCGGACGAAGCGTGGCCAGCGGACGCGGAATACATGTAAAGTAATCTGCGTCCCCTCGTGGGGCGTGCTGCGCTCGCCACGCTTCGGGCTCAGTGGCTCGCTGCGTTCGCCACACTATCTAAAATCAACTCCACGCCGAGGTGGATATGAAAAAGGTCGGAGGACACGTACTGCAGCCCCTCGCGGGCTCGCTGCGGTCGCCACGCTTCGGGTTGCCGTTGATTCTGGGGGTGGCGTTGACAATGGGGGGGTATTTCACATTGTAAGCACCCATCAGGGTGTTTGTACAATTAAAAATGCATTGCATTGTATGCTGCTATATTGCATGCGATGAGATGCTGTACGATCAACATCGGATGCGCCCAGATAATACACAATGACCGATATAAGATACATAGATCAATTTGAAATGGATTGATAGATGAGATAAATATTTACATAGTTACATAGTAGGTGAGGCTGAATAAAGACTTCCGTCCATCTAGTTCAACCTATGTTTATAGTAGCTAATCCCTTGTTGTATAATATGTTCTGATAATTTGAAGACAGATTATGCTTCTCATTTGTACCCATTAATATTTTTAACCAATAAATGTTTATCCAACCTTAATTTAAACGTATTTATAGTGTCTGCCGACACCACCTCTCCAGGAAGAGAGTTCCAAACTTTGGCCCTTATTCTGATCTGTGCGGAAATTCCCGCATTCTTACGGAGCGGTCCGCACGCCACGGCGTTTTGCCGCATGCGGCCATCGTCCGTCGAAACGCCCACGTGTCCTCCGCATTCGGACGGACTCACTCTTTAAGAACAGGGCGTGTTTACGGACGACATACAAAGCATGCGTGTGCGGGAGAAACACTCCGATTCGGCACGGTATTACAGAGTATTACAGGTATGCTCGGGAATACCGCATCCGAACGGGAGCCAAGCGGTGCTACCGCACGTAAGCGGAGTATTTACGCCAAACAACCCACTATGAAGTATCTTCTGCAATACATCACATGACCCACTTATTCAATTACCTATCCTCATAAAAAACTTCTTATTTGGAATTGGAATCAATTAGATGCCAATATATCCTTACAAGCATGCCTAACACATGCATTGCACACATTAACCCTTACAGCAATTGAAGTGCAATGGTTTCAATTAAAGCACTGACAAGCGTCCTATTAGTGAGTAATGAGTAAAGGAGTCGATTCTATTGGGTTCAGGTGTTAATGCTTGTAGTCATTAGGCGTACGTTCGCCTACCGCATGAACGAGTGGTGTCCGCAAAGCAATAGTACACTTGTGGACACCGCACATTTCTTCCCTTTTTGATCGCGTGCATTCGGAGTGGTATCCGAATGTACGCCCCCCAACATAAGTGTACTCCCCCGTGTCCGCCCATGTTTCCGCCCCGTTTTGCCCACTTTGAAACTACGCCCATGTGTCATTCCGCATGACGCCCATAATACGCCCCTATTTCCCGACTGATAGCGGTGAACAGTTTTGGACGGGATTTGGCCGAACTGGTACCGAGTCAAGGCGTGGCACATGCGCGTAGCGTTCTCCACGCATGCGCAGACGCCATAAAGACGCGATCCGTAAGTACGCGGTAAAGTCCGCGTCAATCAGAATAAGGGCCTTTGACTGCTCCGTAAAGAAAGTTTTTCTTCTAGATGAACAAAATATTTTTTCTTCTAATCTAAACTCGTGCCCTCGCGTCCTAGATTCCTGTCTAGCAGAAAAAAGGGTGTTTGACAGTTCCTTATATTGGCCCCTAATATATTTGTACATGTTGAGCATGTCCCCCCTTAATCGTCTCTTCTCTAATGTAAATAGTCCCAGATTGTTTAATCTTTCCTCGTAGCTTAAATATCTTTGTTGCTCTTTGGATGTTTTCTAATTCTATGATGTCCTTTTTATAGTGTGGGGCCCAGAACTGCACTGCGTATTCGAGGTGCGGTCTAACCAATGATTTGTACAGAGGCATAATTACTTTTGAGTCCCTAATTTCCATGCCCCTTTTAAGAATTTTGTTGGCTTTGTTTGTTGCTATATTACATTGAGCACTACACCCCAGTTTGTTGTCTATTTGGACTCCTAGATCCTTTTCAAGTACTGAATTTCCCAATTCCTCCCCGCATAAGGCCCCCATACATTAGGCCGACTTGTCATTAGGACAAGTCTGACCCAATTCTCCTGTGAGGCGCCCGGGAGCTCCCCGGGAGGCTCACACACAATTTGGCACTTGGGGCCTTATTTTGGTTCATTCTTTCTGACAAAATCCTTCTTAGATGGACAAAACCATGTGCACTGCAGGGGGGCAGATGTAACATGTGCAGAGAGAATTAGATTTGGGTGAGTAATTTTGTTTCTGTGCAGGGAAAATACTGATTGCTTTATTTTTACACTGCAATATAGATCTCACTTTGAAGTAAAACCCACCCAAATCTAATTCTCTCTGCACATGTTACATCTGCCCCACCTGCAGTGCACATGGTTTTGTCCATCTAAGAAGGATTTTGTCAGAAAGAATGAACCAAAATAAGGCCCTTGATGAGCCAAATTTGACATGTGATAAATCGCAGGGGGCGGGTGGTGAGGGTCAGGGGGCGGCGGTGCTCTTATCAGGGGGAGCAGTGGGGCGGGCAGCGGGTCCCTGAGTGCTAAGCTGGCGGCGCCGGGGAGTGCTGACCTGGCCGGGCGGTGATGATCATAGATATCAGCACAGCAGCTCTGCGGGACGGGACGCGCAGTGGTGGGTATTAGATTTTAAAATTCCTGTCAAATGACTAGCCGTTCTCTGATTGGCTGGCTGAGCTCAGCCAATCAGAGAACGGCTAGTCATTTGACAGGAATTTTAAAATCTAATACCCACCACTGCGCGTCCCGTCCCGCAGAGCTGCTGTGCTGATATCTATGATCATCACCGCCCGGCCAGGTCAGCACTCCCCAGCGCTCAGGGACCCGCTGCCCGCCCCACTGCTCCCCCAGTGTCTGCATGCATATGCCTGTCAGGTGGGCAGGCATATACATACAGGGAGGTCGGAGGTGATCGTATGTTCTGACCGTCCGACCTCCCTGATCCGGTCCGATGCGCACGGGACCGCGCATCGGATCAGATATCACACACCTGCGATTTTGGGCCGATTTCACCCGATTATCGGCACAAAGTGCCGAAATCAGATGAAAGCGTCCCAAAATCGCATAGTGTATGGGGGCCTTTAGGTTATAACTAGCACACTGGTTATGTCTCCCGAGGTGTATGACCTTACATTTGTTCACATTGAACCTAATCTTCCTCTATTTTGCCCACTCATCTAGATTGTCAAGATCATTTTGAAGCGTGGTGACATCTTCTGATGATTTAATAACTGTCACAATATGCGTGTATTTCAGTTACCTGCTGGTCAATCCTGCTGGCTTTGTCTCATGCTGCTGACAAGCTCTAATGTCACAATATGCGTGTATTTCAGTTACCTGCTGGTCAATCCTGCTGGCTTTGTCTCATGCTGCTGACAAGCTCTGTATAGTTGAACTGTGCTGTGAGATCTGAGCTCAGCTAATTAGTTACACCTGGTGAACCTCTCTTGCTGGGAAACTCTGTGTAAACTGAGCATGCTCAGCCTGTTGATTAATTCACCTGTGAGTTCCCTGTGCTTCCTATAAAAGGCAGTCTCTGGCAGACAGAAGCTGCCAGAGTATAGGTTCACACCAGCTCCAGCGTTCCAGTGCCTTGTACTATTCCAGACTTCTGATTATAGCATCTGACCTCGGCTTGTTCCTGACCATTCTCTTGCCTGATCCTCCGGTACCGTGTCCAGTTATTCCTGTGTATGACCTTGGCTTGTTCTGTGACCATCCTCCTGTCTGCTCCCTGTGTACCGAATCCTGTGCCTTCCTGTGTATGACCCGGCCTGACTCTGACTAATCATTGCTGCATCCATTGGTATCGTTTCTGTCCACCTGTTACTGACCCGGCTTGACGACCACGCTCCATATTTCACAAGCTACCACCACTCATACGGGGAACCTAACCAGGGGGCCGCGACCGACGTGTCGGGTGCCGCAGAAGCCCATATGCCACTTGGAGGGGTCACTGGCAGAAAACCCCCGGCACGGTTAGACTCCGCGCCCCTGTGTCAGGTCTAGCCAAGCCCCGAGTGGTAGTGCACCCCAAGTTTGTGACAATAACTCTGCTCAGTTTTGTGTCGTCTGCAAAAATGGATACATTGCTGAGTAACCCCATCCCAATATCGTTAATAAAAATGTTAAATAAAATGGGCCCAAGAACCGAACCCTGGGGCACTCCGCTTAGTACTGGTATCATATTAGATACGGCACTGTTCACGACCACTCTTTGTTCTCTGTTACACAGCCAGTTCCCTACCCATCTACAGATATTTGCCCCTAGTCCCAGGTCCTCCATTTTATTTATCAACCTCTTGTGTGGTACAGTGTCGAAGGCTTTAGCAAAATCTAGGAAAATCACATCTACAGCATTTCCATTATCGAGGTTTTTGCTAACCTCTTCATAGAAACCTAGTAGATTAGTTTGGCATGAACGATTTTTTACGAACCCATGCTGGTTATAACTGAGTAAACTATGAAGGTCTAAATATTCCTGGATCCCATCTCTTAAAAATCCTTCAAATGGTACTTGTTTCCTAGCACGGCCACAACGATCATGATCGTGGGCATCACGGCCATCGCATGCACTAAAAAATCGGGTGCGATGGTCGCGACGCGATGCCCGCGATTTCCCCATATTGAACATTGTTAAATGCCTCAATTTAGCCGCGATACCCCTGATTTCCCATAGGAAACAATGTTAAATGGGTCAATTTACCCAAATCATCATAGGGAACAATGTTAAATGGGCCATAAAGCCCCTAAAACACCCCTGAACAGTGAAATGTCCCCCCAAAAGTCTTTTACGCCACCCCACGATCAACGCGAACCCGAAGCGTGGCGAGCGCAGCGAGTCCGCGAGGGGCGGCGGTACGCGTCCTCCGACCTTTTCATACCCCCACTATCCACGTCGGCGTGGAGTTGAGAATAGAATAGTGTGGCGAGCGCAGCGAGCCACCGAGCCCGAAGCGTGGCGAGCGGACGCGGATACCTGTGAAGCCCGCGAAGGGACGCGTTTACCTGTGAAGGTATCCGCGTCCCCTCGCGGGGCTCGCTGCGCTCGCCACGCTTCGGGCTCGGTGGCTCGCTACGCTCGCTATTCTATTCTCAACTCCACGCCGACGTGGATAGTGGGGGTATGAAAAGGTCGGAGGACGCGTACCGCCACCCCTCGCGGGCTCGCTGCGCTCGCCACGCTTCGGGTTCGCGTTGATCGTGGGGTGGCGTAAACTACTTTTGGGGGGACATTTCACTGTTCTGGGGTGTTTTTGGGGCTTTCTGGCCCATTTACCATTGTTCCCTATGATGATTTGGTGAAATTGAGGCATTTAACATTGTTCCCTATGGGAAATTGGGGGCATCGCGGGTACATTGAGCCATTTAACATTGTTTCCTATGGGGAAATCGGGGGCATCGCGTCTGGACCATTTAAGCCTTTTTTAGCCGCATAAAATGCATTTCAATGGGAAAATCGGGGGCATCACGTCGGTCGCGTCGTATACCACTAAAAATGACACCCGATGCCCGCGATTGTGGCCGTGCTAGGAAACAAGTACCCTTCAAATATTTTACCCACTATTGATGTTAAACTAACAGGTCTGTAATTAGCGGGATCCTCCTTTTTTCCATTTTTGAATATTGGCACTACCTCTGCTATTCTCCAGTCTTTAGGTACCTTACCTGATGATAGTGAATTATCAAAGATGTAATGCAGAGGGGTCGCTAGTTCCTCCCTTAATTCCATTAGTACCCTAGGATGTATCTCATCTGGCCCTGGTGATTTATTTGTTTTGAGTTTGCTGAGCTTCAATTTTATTTACTCTGTCGTGAAATCAATATTTAGATCCAGCTTGTTCATCCCATTTGTGGTACTTGTGCGTTCCACAGTCTGCTCTCCCTTAGTAAATACTGATGAGAAGAACTCATTTAACAGTTCTGTCTTTTCCTTGTCTTCCGTAAAAATGTTTCCAGTGATATCGGTTAGTGGGCCTATGTTCTCCTTAATTATTCGCTCACTATTTATGTATTTGAAAAAGTTCTTAGGGTTGGTTTTGCTTTCAGTGGCTATGCACTCTTCATAATCCCTTTTAGCTACTTTGATTACCCGTTTACAAGTCTTGTTTGATTCTTTGTAATTGGTGAACGCCTCCTCATTTAAGTTATTTTTTATAGGATTTAAACGCTCTTGTTTTATTGTTGTTAGCTGACCTTACTTTTTTGTCCAACCATGGTGGCTTTTTTTTATTGAATTTACCCTTATTTACTTTGGGAATGTATTTAATAGTTAATGATTCAAGCTCATTTTTTAGAGTATCCCACATTTCCTCTGCATTTTCCCCTCAAAAACAGTTTCCCACACAATTCCTTTTAGGGCTTCTCTGAATAATTCAAAGTTCGCTTTTCTGAAGTTTAGTATTTTTGCTGATCCTTTATGATGTAATTTACTGAAGTTGATTTCCAGTGAAACCATATTGTGGTCACTGTTCCCTATGTGTTCAATTACTTTGGTGTTTGAGACTAGATCTATGTTATTTGTTAATACTAAGTCCAAGAGTGCCTTATTACAAGTTGGTGCTTCTACCGTTTGTGTGATAAACTGGTCTTTAAGTAAGCTTAAGAACCCATTGCTTCTTGCTGATTTACCTGTTTCGTTTTTCCAATCAATATCAGGTAAATTAAAATCCCCCATAATTAATACCTGACCCTGATCTGATGATTGTTTGATTTGGTTTAAAAGAAGAGACTCGTCCCCTTCGTTTATGTTTGGCGGTCTATAGCATACCCCTATTAAAATTTTGTTATTAGGTTTTTTGTTATTGTCGGTTATCTCTGCCCACACGGCCTCCGTGTAGTCTTCCTCTGTATCTGTGCTCATTTCTTTCTTACATGTTATTACATTATTTTGTACATATAGGCACCCCCCCCCCCGCCCTTTCTATTTTCCCTGTCTTTTCTGTAGAGTGTTTATCCCTCCATGTATAATGCCCAGTTGTGCGACTCATTACACCATGTTTCTGTAATACCAATAATGTCATAATCGTCCCTAGTGACCACAGTTTCTAGCTCCCCGATTTTACCTGCTATGCTTCTTGCATTAGCCAGTAAGCATTTTAGTTTATGTTTATTTTTAGTTACGTCCCTAACATTGTGCTTAATTTCTCCCCTAGACTTTGTATTCCTTACGAAATTCCTCGTTCCCACCTCCCCCTCAATAGACTCTCTACAGCCCTCCCAATATATATATATATATATGAGATATATGAGATAGATATATATGAGATAGATAGATAGATATGAGATAGATAGATACATATGAGATAGATAGATATGAGAGAGATAGATAGATAGATAGATAGATAGATAGATAGATAGATAGATAGATAGATAGATAGATATATATGAGATAGATAGATAGATAGATAGATACATATGAGATAGATACATATGAGATAGATAGATAGATATGACATAGATAGATATGACATAGATATGAGATAGATGATAGATATGAGAGAGTTATGACATAGACATGAGATAGATAGATAGATAGATAGATAGATAGATAGATAGATAGATAGATGATAGATATGAGATAGATAGATAGATACATACATATGAGATAGATACATATGAGATAGATAGATAGATATGACATAGATAGATATGACATAGACATGAGATAGATAGATAGATACATATGAGATAGATAGATAGATATGACATAGATAGATATGACATAGATATGAGATAGATGATAGATATGAGATAGATGATAGATATGAGAGAGATATGACATAGAAATGAGATAGATAGATAGATACATATGAGATAGATAGATATGAGATAGATAGATATGACATAGATATGAGATAGATGATAGATATGAGAGAGATATGACATAGACATGATAGATAGATAGATGGTAGGAGGAGGTGACACGTATGATCACTCCTGACTGATGCTGTCTCTGTGTCCTTGTTAGAGATGCAGGTTCCTCACCCACTGATCACAGACAGACGCTGGTTCCATATGTATCGTCCTCATCCTCTGATAATGGGGACACAGGTCCATGGTTGATCTCAGTGTCGGTCTCCCCAGGTTCTCCTCCGGGTGAGTAATGCTGCCGCTCACCCTCAGCGTGAGCCAGTAGAGTATATATATTGCACTATTCAGCTACCTTGTGATTGTCTCTGTGTTTGTGCCTGTGTGTGAGAGAATGAGATGTACTTTCACTTGCTGCCAACAGATGGCAGTATTTCTGAGACACACAAACAGACACTAGACATACATTGTATATACAGGATATATAGATGGTGTGGACTGATCTATCTGACACTGGCTCTGTGATGTTATATATATATATATATATATATATATATATATATATATATATATATATGCCCCTGATGAAAACCAGCAACGGCTTTTGGGTCTGCTGGTAACATGTTATTCTTCTAATATTGGGGCAGATGTATTAAGCCTGGAGAAGAGATACATTGGTGATAAAGTGGAGATAAAGCACCAGCCAATGAACTGTGTTTGAAAATGACTGTTGGGAGCTGATTGGCTGGTGCTTTATCTCCTTTTACCTTATCTCCACTTTATCTCCAGTTTATCTCTTCTCCAAGCTTAATACATCTGCCCCAAAACGCATTATGACGTCACCTCAGTCAACCGGTCCTTTAACCCAGGAGAGGAAGCGCTAGTGCTTGTGCCCACCACAGAAAGCAGATGTATACACAATGGTGGGGACTTATGAGATCATAGAGGCAGTAGGACTTCTCAATTACAGGGTCTGATAGGAGGGGAGAAGGAGGGAGGTACAAATCCACCATGTAAATCTGTTAAAACCCTGGAAGGAACCTGCCAGTCAGCCCTCTTTGGTAGCTAAAAAGGTCCTAGAATGCCAGGTGCCCATTGAAGTCACACTTCCTGAACAGAAACGGAAGTGGTGAACTTTTGAAGCGCTGACAAGATGTGTTTTCTGCCATTCCGGAAAAGACACAGATCATCCAGAGAGCTTATTCCAGTATACAGTGCTCCCATTTGGTTTACATGGTGCCCCAGCAACGTTCCAGAGCTATGAATAAGTTGCTGTGACCCCACAGGGAATATGCGGCTGCATATATAGATGACTGCTCTGACTGGGAGTCACACCTACCAAAGGTATAAGCCATTTTACAGTCTCTATGGGCACACCGGTTTACCGCCAACCCTGAGAAATGTGCCATTGGTATGATTGAGGCCAAGTATTTGGGGTAAATTGAGGACAGGTTAAACCTCAGCCTAGTAAGGTAGAAGCAGTCCTCAACTGGTCTAACCCAAATTGTAAGTCACAGCTTAGGACATTTCTCGGGCTGGTGGGATATTGTCGCAGGTTCATTCGAGATTTTGCCACTAGAGCGGCTCCACTAACTGAATGTCTTATAAAACAGACAAGATAACGTGGTCCAGACCAGTGGAAACGGCGTGGCAGGATTTAGGAGGAGCTTTGTGTACCGAGCCTGTCCTGCAAGCTCCTGTGTTACAGATGGATGTCTCTGGGACAGGATTAGGAGCAGTAGATAGAGAGGAGAAGCCCATCCTCTATCTCAGCCGTCAATGATTGCCCAGAGAGCGCAAGTACTCACCTGTACAGCAGGAGCGCTCGGCCATTAAGTGGGCAGTTGAGTCATTACGGTATTAGTTACTGGGAGGAGAGTTTTTGTTGGTCACAGACCATGCACCCTTACAATGGATGCATTCAAAGAAGTGAATGCTCGTGTGACCCGTTGGTTTTGGCCTTACAGCCATTTAAGTTTGAGGTTCGGCATTGTCTGGGGAAACAGCACCTCAATGCCGATGCCCTTTCCAGGAGGTTTGTAGGTCCTGATCCTCCATACAACCATATGGTGAAGCTAGGGTTGCAGGAAGAAGGCGAGGTGGGCGACCCCTGGAAAGTGGTGGAGGGCTGTGCGCCCACGGGGGAAATCACAAGAGGTGGGCAAGGCAAAGAGCTCACCTAAAAATTGTTTAGCTTCACCAGGGTGGTTGAAGCTAAGGGGGGAGGAGTGTGGCAGAGACAGCATTCCCCCACAGGAGAGGAATGTGGAGGATCCAGACCAGGTTTTGGAGCAGTAACAGAAGCCAGGGGCGAAATGTAATAGGCTGCGATTTTTGGACGAGTTCCAAACTCGCCAGAAATCGCACCTTTAAAAATCGCATTTTTAGACGCTAATTCGCATATGTAATGAGATGCGAATTAGCGGCAAAAAATGCGATTTGCCGCGATTTAGGTCGATTTTTAGTCCTGAAAATGTGCGCATTTTCAGTCCTGAAAATGTGCGCATTTTCATATATGCGATTTTGGTTGTAAAAAAAAAAAGGAAAAAAACGGCGTGCGGTCCCCCCCCTAAGCATAACCAGCCCCGGGCTCAAAAAGCCGGTGCTGGTATAATAAAATCAAAGGAACAATCAAGTTGGGGTTCCCTGGATTTTATAAAACCAGCACCAGGCTCAAGGTCCGGCGCTGGTTCCCAAAATACGGGGGACAAAATGACTAGGGGTCCCCCGTATTTTAAGAACCAGCACCGGACACAACCAGCCAGCAGGGTAATGCCACAGCCGGGGGGAGACTTTTTATACAAGTCCCCCCGGCCAAAGCATTAACCCCCTGGCTGGTCAGCATGGGCAGGGGTCCTGGGGAAGTGGGGACCCCCCCAATGAAGGGGTCCCCCCCCTCCAGGACTTACCAGCCCATGCTGATAGTCCGGGGCTGTCCTCCATGCCCCTGGGCTGTGGGCATGGAGCTGATGCTTTGTGTAAAAAAAAGAATGTAAACTATTGTTTTACACTGGCGAACTATCAGTCCCAGCAAGCCTACCCCGCATGCTGGGACTTGGGGAACCACAAGTCCCAGCATGCGGGGCATTAAAGTGCCCGCTGGCACTTGTAGTTCTGCAGTGTAAAAAATAGTGCACAAAATCACACTGACACCCTGTGAAATAAAACTTTAATACACACAAAACACACTGATACTTACCTACCTTGAGCCCGTAGGTCGGTCCCTGGATCCTGGGTCCGGGCTCCGGGGCTCCAGGGCAGAAGAGTCCGGTTCCGGGGCCTTGGTCCTGGTTCCGGGGCTGGTCCTGGGGTTCCGGGGCTCCTGGCGTGAAGAATCCGGGGTCCGGGATCCGTGGTAGTCCAGAGGGGTACCTAAGGAGGAAAATCCTACTCACCTGCTCCCCGGCGGCGACCTCCGGTGACAGCGCTGCTCCCGAATGGTACCCGGCTTCAAGGACTTTGCCCGGCGCTGAGATGTTTCCTCTTCGCCGTCTGTGAACAGAATGATTTCTCGGCCAATCAGGAGCCGAGAAACTCGGCTCCTGATTGGCCAGAAATCATTCTGAATATAGACGCCGACGGAGTAACATCTCTGCTCTGGATGCGCTGAGATGTTACTTCGTCGGCGTCTGTATTCAGAATGATTTCTGGCCAATCAGGAGCCGACTTTCTCGGCTCCTGATTGGCCGAGAAATCATTCTGTTCAGAGACGGCGAAGAGGAAACATCTCAGCGCCGGGCAAAGTCCTGCAAGCCGGGTACCAGTCGGGAGCAGCGCTGTCACCGGAGGTCGCCGCCGGGGAGCAGGTGAGTAGGATTTGCCTCCTTAGGTACCCCTCTGGACTACCACGGATCCCGGACCCCGGATTCTTCACGCCAGGAGCCCCGGAACCCCAGGACCAGCCCCGGAACCAGGACCAAGGCCCCGGAACCGGACTCTTCTGCCCTGGAGCCCCGGAGGACGAATCCAGGATCCAGGGACCGACCTACGGGCTCAAGGTAGGTAAGTATCAGTGTGTTTTGTGTGTATTAAAGTTTTATTTCACAGGGTGTCAGTGTGATTTTGTGCACTATTTTTTACACTGCAGAACTACAAGTGCCAGCGGGCACTTTAATGCCCCGCATGCTGGGACTTGTGGTTCCCCAAGTCCCAGCATGCGGGGTAGGCTTGCTGGGACTGATAGTTCGCCAGTGTAAAACAATAGTTTACATTCTTTTTTTTACACAAAGCATCAGCTCCATGCCCACAGCCCAGGGGCATGGAGGACAGCCCCGGACTATCAGCATGGGCTGGTTAATGCTTTGGCCGGGGGGACTTGTATAAAAAGTCTCCCCCCGGCTGTGGCATTACCCTGCTGGCTGGTTGTGTCTGGTGCTGGTTCTTAAAATACGGGGGACCCCTAGTCATTTTGTCCCCCGTATTTTGGGAACCAGCGCCGGACCTTGAGCCTGGTGCTGGTTTTATAAAATCCAGGGAACCCCAACTTGATTGTTCCTTTGATTTTATTATACCAGCACCGGCTTTTTGAGCCCGGGGCTGGTTATGCTTAGGGGGGGACCGCACGCCGTTTTTTTTCTTTTTTTTTGTTTTAACTATTTTTTTACAACAGAACCATGCACAGATCTCAATGATCTGTGCATGTTTCTGATAAAAGCGCCAGGCAGAACCTGGTCTATTTTTTTTGCGATTTTTAGAAAGCTTTACTAAAAATCGCAACCCATTAAATATGCGAGTTCTATCCTTTTTAATGGGAAAACATCTGGATGCGATTTTTAGTCTAACTAAAAATCGCACCTTTAAAAAATGCGATTTTTCCCGCAAATCGCACCCTATAAAATATGCGATTTTCGGGAAATGGGCGAAAACGGCATATTTTGCGGTAAAAATCGCAAAAAAAAAAAAACGCACCCTATTACATTTCGCCCCAGGTGTGTAATCAGCAGCACCTGTGCTCTCCTGATATAAGTGTTTCCAGGGCAGAGGGTAAATGCTCTTAATAGTGGATTAGCTGCTGAAGGGATAGGCCGGGGTGCTGTGATTACCTGTATGCTGCTGCCTGTGGAATTCATCTGGTATGCTGTGACCTGCTTAATAAAATTCAAAGTCTTATTTTGAATCCCCTGTTTGTGATCCGGTACTTGTTTCCTAGAACGGCCCCCACGATTTTGATCTTAGGCATCGCAAGGAAAAAAATTGCGTCGGTCGCATCGCATGCGGCCAAAAAATCGCATGCGATGCGACCAACGCGATTACCGTGATTTTACATAGGGAACAATGTTAAATGGCCCAATTGACCCGATTTCACATAGGGAACAATGTTAAATGGCCCACAGACCCCAAATACCCACCCTGAAGTGTGAAATGGCCCCCCAATTGTTAACGGCACCCCACGATCAACGTCAACCTGAAGCGTGGCGAGCGCAGCGGTACGCGTCCTCCGACCTTTTCATACCCCCACTATCCACGTCGGCGTGGAGTTGAGAATAGAAAGTGTGGCGAGCGGACGCGGAACACTCTCACGAAGAGTGGCGAGCGGACACGGATTACTTAACATGTATTCCGCGTCCCCTCATGGGGCTCGCTGCGCTCGCCACGCTTCGGGCTCGTATTCCGCGTCCCCTCGCGGGGCTTGCTGCGCTCGTCACGCTTCGGGCTCGGTGGCTCGCTGCGCTCGCACACTTTCTATTCTCAACTCCACGCCGACGTGGATAGTGGGGGTATGAAAAGGTCGGAGGACGCGTACCGCCGCCGCTCGCCACGCTTCAGGTTGACGTTGATCGTCGGGTGGCGTTAACAATTAGGGGAGCCATTTCACACTTCAGGGTGCCTATTTGGCCTCTGTGGCCCATTTAATATTGTTTCCTATGGAAAATCGGGTCAATTGGGCCATTTAACATTGTTCCCTATGTAAAATCAGTAATCGCGTCGGTCGCATCGCATGCGATTTTTTGGCCACATGCGATGCGACCGACGCGATTTACATTTTACCATGCCTTTCTATGTAAAATCGCGGCCATCGCATCGGTCGCATCGCATGCCATTATAATGGCATGCGATGTACATGCGATGCCCGCGATGGGTGCCGTTCTAGGAAACAAGTACCTGTGATCCTTGTCACTCACAATAGGTGTCATGGTCTAGTCGGCCAATTCTCCAGATATCTCAAGCTGAGAATTGCCACCAGAGACTTATGGATACCCCAGCACGTGCCAGTGCTCAAATTCATAAGCTAATTGCCACCAGCAAAAGGAAATTCAAAAATCACTAAAAATCTGGATATCAGATATTGCTTTTGTCATTTATCTGTATCCAGGCTTACTAATTGCAAACTCACTTACGTAGCGATTGGCCGCACAGGCGAATAGATTTGTTAAGGACACGGAGAATACACTAGAATTAATTATCCAAGGTATGATTACAGAACAATTACAACCAGACTGGAAATACAGTACAAAGAAATCTTCGGAATCGGTTGTGGAGGACTGCACAGGACACGCAGGGTCACTTTCAGCCTTCTCGCTGATCCCCAGGAAGTGTATAGAGAGAGAGAGATACAGTTATACCCTGCACATTTATGCCCCCACCCTTATGGTGTAACCAGCTCACTGCTGGACAATGGACAGTTAGTACCTCCTTACAGACTTTGGGCAACAGACAAGGTAGGGGGTTTAGGCTAGATGACACAGATCTCCATCAGTGATTGCAAAAACCCCCCAAAATAGTGGGTCCCTGGTACCCCTCACTTACAAAAATGGGATGGTGCAATGGTTAGCATTACTGCCTCACAGTGCTGAGGTCATGGGTTCTATCCCCACCATGTGTTATATATACGGGCAGCACGGACGGTGTAATGGTTACATTACTGCCTCACAGCGCTGAGGTCATGGGTTCTATCCCCACCATGTGTTATATATACAGGGCAGTACGGATGGTGTAATGGTTAAATTACTGCCTCACAGCACCGAGGTCATGGGTTCTATCCCCACCATGTGTTATATATACGGGGCAGTACGGATGGTGTAATGGTTACATTACTGCTCACAGCGCTGAGGTCATGGGTTCTATTCCCACCATGTGTTATATATACGGGGCAGTACGGATGGTGTAATGGTTAGCATTGCTGCCTCACAGCGCTGAGGTCGTGGGTTCTATCCCCACCATGTGTTATATATACGGGGCAGTACGGACGGTGTAATGGTTAGCATTACTTCCTCACAGCGCTGAGGTCATGGGTTCTATTCCCACCATGTGTTATATATACACGGGGCAGCACGGACGGTGTAATGGTTACATTACTGCCTCACAGCGCTGAGGTCATGGGTTCTATCCCCACCATGTGTTATATATATACGGGCAGTACGGACGGTGTAATGGTTACATTACTGCCTCACAGCGCTGAGGTCATGGGTTCTATCCCCACCATGTGTTATATATACCGGGCAGTACGGATGGTGTAATGGTTACATTACTGCCTCACAGCACTGAGGTCATGTGTTCTATCCCCACCATGTGTTATATATACGGGCAGCACGGACGGTGTAATGGTTACATTACTGCCTCACAGCGCTGAGGTCATGGGTTCTATCCCACCATGTGTTATATATATACGGGGCAGTACGGACGGTGTAATGGTTACATTACTGCCTCACAGTGCTGAGGTCATGGGTTCTATTCCCCTCATGTGTTATATATACGGGGCAGTACGGACGGTGTAATGGTTAGCATTACTGCCTCACAGCAATGAGGACATGGGTTCTATCCACACCATGTGTTATATATTCGGGGCAGTACGGATGGTGTAAGGTTAGTATTACTGCCTCACAGCGCTGAGGTCATGGGTCATAGTCCCACCATGTGTTATATATACAGGGCAGTACAGATGGTATAATGGTTAGCATTACTGCCTCACAGCGCTGAGGTCATGGGTTCTATCCCCACCATGGCCTTAACTGTGCGGAGTTTGTATATTCTCCCCGTACTTGCGTGGGTTTACTCAGGGAACTCCGGTTTCCTCCTACAATCCAAAGATATACTGGTAGGCTAATTGGCTGTGTGTGCATGTACGTGTGGTAAGGAATATAGATTGTAAGCTCCACTGGGGCAGGGACTGATGTGAATGTTCAACTGTACTCTGTAAAGCGCTGCGGAATATGTGTGCGCTATATAAGAGACTGTTAATAATAATGTAAGCCCCGAAATCAGGGGTTTTGCTAATGTGCTGTTAGTGGGTTTCCCGAAATAAATGATAATCGAGCAGGGTACCCAGTTTATGTCCAAACTCATGCAGAAGCTCTGTGAGAAGATGCAGATGGATCACCTCAGCTTATCACCCCAAAACCAATGGATCGTGACAATAGGTTAGAAACAAACTTAACAAGCTCAGAAGCTGTTACCTATGAGATGGATACCCAGGAGGTAAGTGATCACCTGCCACGTGTGTCTGTAATCTCATAGTCCTTTTATGCTGTAGGAGTGCGGATCCCACAGCTGTGTACACCACCGGCCCCACAGCTGTGTACACCACCGGCCCCACAGCTGGCACTAAGCCCATCGCTCCTATCCTCTCCTGCCGCTGATGTTCTGCTGGGGAAATGTTCACAAGCCCTGTGCATGGAGAGAGGTAATACATAACAGCCCATATGGGGGTCAGGCAGACAGTGGTATATGGGGCACTGGGATAGGAATACATGGAGGGGGGGGGTCAGGCAGACAGTGGTATATGGGGCACTGGGATAGGAATACATGGAGGGGGGGGTCAGGCAGACAGTGGTATATGGGGCACTGGGATAGTAATACATGGAGGGGGGGGGCCAGGCAGACAGTGGTATATGGGGCACTGGGATAGGAATACATGGAGGGGGGGGGGGTGGTCAGGCAGACAGTGGTATATGGGGCACTGGGATAGGAATACATGGAGGGGGGGGTCAGGCAGACAGTGGTATATGGGGCACTGGAATAGGAATACATGGAGGGGGGGTCAGGCAGACAGTGGTATATGGGGCACTGGGATAGGAATACATGGAGGGGGGGTGTCAGGCAGACAGTGGTATATGGGGCACTGGGATAGGAATACATGGAGGGGAGGGGGTCAGGCAGACAGTGGTATATGGGGCACTGGGATAGGAATACATGGAGGGGGGGTCAGGCAGACAGTGGTATATGGGGCACTGGGATAGTAATACATGAAGGGGGGGTCAGGCAGACAGTGGTATATGGGGCACTGGGATAGGAATACATGGAGGGGGGTCAGGCAGACAGTGGTATATGGGGCACTGGGATAGGAATACATGGAGGGGGGTCAGGCAGACAGTGGTATATGGGGCACTGGGATAGGAATACATGGAGGGGGGGGGGGTCAGGCAGACAGTGGTATATGGGGCACTGGGATAGGAATACATGGAGAGGGGGGCCAGGCAGATAGCAGTACATGGGGCACTGGGATAGGAATACATGGAGGGGGGGTGGTCAGGCAGACAGCAGTACATGGGGCACTGGGATAGGAATACATGGAGGGGGGGTGGTCAGGCAGACAGTGGTATATGGGGCACTGGGATAGGAATACATGGAGGGGGGGGGGGCAGGCAGACAGCGGTATATGGGGCACTGGGATAGGAATACATGGAGGGGGGGGCAGACAGCAGTACATGGGGCACTGGGATAGGAATACATGGAGGGGGGGGGTCAGGCAGACAGCAGTACATGGGGCACTGGGATAGGAATACATGGAGGGGGGGGGTCAGGCAGACTGCAGTATATGGGGCACTGGGATAGTAATACATGGAGGGGGGGGTCAGGCAGACAGCAGTACATGGGGCACTGGGATAGGAATACATGGAGGGGGGGGTCAGGCAGACAGCATTATATGGGGCACTGGGATAGTAATACATGGAGAGGGGGGTCAGGCAGACAGCAGTACATGGGGCACTGGGATAGTAATACATGGAGGGGGGGGTCAAGCAGACAGCAGTATATGGGGCACTGGGATAGTAATACATGGAGGGGGGGGGGGTCAGGCAGACTGCAGTATATGGGGCACTGGGATAGTAATACATGGAGGGGGGGTCATGCAGACAGTGGTATATGGGGCACTGGGATAGGAATACATGGGGGGGGGTCAGGCAGACAGTGGTATATGGGGCACTGGGATAGGAATACATGGAGGGGGGGGGGGGTCAGGCAGACAGTGGTATATGGGGCACTGGGATAGTAATACATGGAGGGGGGGGTCAGGCAGACAGCAGTATATGGGGCACTGGGATAGTAATACATGGAGGGGGGGCCAGGCAGACAGTGGTATATGGGGCACTGGGATAGGAATACATGGGGGGGGGGGTCAGGCAGACAGCAGTACATGGGGCACTGGGATAGTAATACATGGAGGGGGGGGTCAGGCAGACAGCAGTGTATGGGGCACTGGGATAGTAATACATGGAGGGGGGGGTCAGGCAGACTGCAGTATATGGGGCACTGGGATAGTAATACATGGAGGGGGGGTCAGGCAGACAGCAGTATATGGGGCACTGGGATAGTAATACATGGAGGGGGGGGTCAGGCAGACTGCAGTATATGGGGCACTGGGATAGTAATACATGGAGGGGGGGGGGGTCAGGCAGACTGCAGTATATGGGGCACTGGGATAGTAATACATGGGGGGGGGGTCAGGCAGACTGCAGTATATGGGGCACTGGGATAGTAATACATGGAGGGGGGGTCAGGCAGACTGCAGTATATGGGGCACTGGGATAGTAATACATGGGGGGGGGTCAGGCAGACTGCAGTATATGGGGCACTGGGATAGTAATACATGGGGGGGGGGTCAGGCAGACTGCAGTATATGGGGCACTGGGATAGTAATACATGGAGGGGGGGGGGGTCAGGCAGATAGCAGTACATGGGGCACTGGGATAGTAATACATGGAGGGGGGGGGGGGTCAGGCAGACTGCAGTATATGGGGCACTGGGATAGTAATACATGGAGGGGGGGGGGGTCAGGCAGACTGCAGTATATGGGGCACTGGGATAGTAATACATGGAGGGGGGGGGTCAGGCAGACTGCAGTATATGGGGCACTGGGATAGTAATACATGGAGAGGGGGGTCAGGCAGACAGTGGTATATGGGGCACTGGGATAGTAATACATGGAGGGGGGGGTCAGGCAGACAGCAGTGTATGGGGCACTGGGATAGTAATACATGGAGGGGGGGGGTCAGGCAGACTGCAGTATATGGGGCACTGGGATAGTAATACATGGAGAGGGGGGTCAGGCAGACAGTGGTATATGGGGCACTGGGATAGTAATACATGGAGGGGGGGGTCAGGCAGACAGCAGTGTATGGGGCACTGGGATAGTAATACATGGAGGGGGGGGGTCAGGCAGACTGCAGTATATGGGGCACTGGGATAGTAATACATGGAGAGGGGGGTCAGGCAGACTGTAGTATATGGGGCACTGGGATAGTAATACATGGAGGGGGGAGGATGGGTCATGCAGACAGCAGTGTATGGGGCACTGGAATAGTAATATATGGGGGAGAGTGGGTTAGGCATACAGCGGTATATTGGGGGTGGGGAGCAGGCAGCAGTATATGGGGCACTGGGATAGTAAAATATGGGGGAGACTGGGTTAGGCACACAGCGGTATATTGGTTGTGGGGGGCAGGTAGACAGTATTATATGCTGTGCTGGAATAGTAATATGTGGGGGGGGGGGGGCAGGGACAGGGACAGTGGTATATAGGCGACTAGGAGGCAGCATCTGGGTTAATGAATATGTGTAGAAATAACTGTGACTTTCTTATATCAGATTTATTTGAGGACGTACAGATCAGCTCCTGGTCTTTTAATCTTGAGGTAAAACTGGTGACACTATCCTGAAAATTAGCCTTTTACTCCTCCCAACCTAATTATCCTTGTCCCTATTCCTCCCAACCTAATTATCCTTGTCCCTATTCCTCCCATCTTCCCCATTCTTGTCCCTATTCCTCCCATCTCCCCCTATTCTTGTCCCTGTTCCTCCAGTCTTCCCCTATCCTTGTCCCTATTCCTCCCATCTCCCCCTATTCTTGTCCCTGTTCCTCCCGCCTCCCCCTATTCTTGTCCCTGTTCCTCCCGTCTTCCCTATTCTTGTCCCTATTCCTCCCATCTCCCCCTATCCTTGTCCCTATTCCTCCCATCTCCCCCTATTCTTGTCCCTGTTCCTCCCGCCTCCCCCTATTCTTGTCCCTGTTCCTCCCGTCTTCCCTTTTCTTGTCCCTGTTCCTCCCATCTTTTCCTATTCTTGTCCATGTTCCTCCCATCTCTCCCTATTCTTGTCCCTGTTCCTCCCGCCTCCCCCTATTCTTGTCCCTGTTCCTCCCATCTCCCTATTCTTGTCCCTGTTCCTCCCATCTTTCCCTATTCTTGTCCCTATTCCTCCCGTCTCCCCCTATTCTTGTCCCTATTCCTCCCATCTCCCTATTCTTGTCCCTGTTCCTCCCATCTCCCCCTATCCTTGTCCCTGTTCCTCCCATCTCCCCCTATCCTTGTCCCTGTTCCTCCCATCTCCCCCTATTCTTGTCCCTGTTCCTCCCATCTCCCCCTATTCTTGTCCCTGTTCCTCCCATCTTTCCCTATTCTTGTCCCTGTTCCTCCCACCTCCCCCTATTCTTGTCCCTGTTCCTCCCGCCTCCCCCTATCCTTGTCCCTGTTCCTCCCATCTCCCCCTATTCTTGTCCCTGTTCCTCCCATCTCCCCCTATTCTTGTCCCTGTTCCTCCCATCTCCCTATTCTTGTCCCTGTTCCTCCCATCTCCCCCTATTCTTGTCCCTGTTCCTCCCGCCTCCCCCTATTCTTGTCCCTGTTTCTCCCATCTCCCTATTCTTGTCCCTGTTCCTCCCATCTTTCCCTATTCTTGTCCCTGTTCCTCCCATCTCCCCCTATCCTTGTCCCTGTTCCTCCCATCTCCCCCTATTCTTGTCCCTGTTCCTCCCATCTCCCCCTATTCTTGTCCCTGTTCCTCCCATCTCCCCCTATTCTTGTCCCTGTTCCTCCCATCTCCCTATTCTTGTCCATGTTCCTCCCATCTTTCCCTATTCTTGTCCCTGTTCCTCCCATCTCCCCCTATCCTTGTCCCTGTTCCTCCCATCTCCCCCTATTCTTGTCCCTGTTCCTCCCATCTCCCCCTATTCTTGTCCCTGTTCCTCCCATCTCCCCCTATCCTTGTCCCTGTTCCTCCCATCTCCCCCTATCCTTGTCCCTGTTCCTCCCATCTCCCCCTATTCTTGTCCCTGTTCCTCCCATCTCCCCCTATTCTTGTCCCTGTTCCTCCCATCTCCCCCTATCCTTGTCCCTGTTCCTCCCATCTCCCCCTATTCTTGTCCCTGTTCCTCCCATCTCCCTATTCTTGTCCCTGTTCCTCCCATCTCCCCCTATTCTTGTCACTGTTCCTCTTGTCTCCCCCATTCTTGACATGAGTTTCTCACCTTTTTGTGTGTCAATAGGGCCCCCAATTACGGTAAAGCGTAACACTGAGCTGTGTTTGGATGCCCCCAGACTTCATAGCCTTGCTGCAATGGCAAGTGCACCACCACTATGTTTGGGGTCACTGTGGGTGAAGTACTGCAGCTTGCACCCCTAAATGCTGTGTTGATGCCTGCAGCTGCCGATCACCCTGCAATCTCATCCTTCTGAGATACAGACACTTTACGCACGCGAGCGCAGTGTGAAAACCTCCCGATTAGCCCCTATCTCCACGATATTTCCTCTGGCTGATGGCTTTCCTTTTGGCTCCTCATTTATTTAGGATCCTGGTCTGCCCCCGGCCTTCTCTCTGGATCACAGCTACCAGTCACAGGATAAGAGCAGGAATCTGAGCCAGCAGACACGGAATGAAGTCCACACAGTGGCCGCATCTAGGAGGCAGATACAATGGCCACCGGCTAGACTCAGCAGAAGCCCCCAAGTGTCTGCACCTAAAGGCAGGGTCAGGAGGCTGCTGGTAATTAGGAGTGCCCATTGCTGGTGTCATTGACAGAATGGAGACTGGCTGTGGCTGTGCTTGTTCCCATTGTCTGCCAATGATGCAACAACGCAGGTCGTACAATGGTCAGAAACATTCGCCACATGGCTCTATGTGGGAGGGGGAGCAGTCTGTATATGTACTGTATGTGCCATATATATTTATATATTATAGAAGGACTCCTCATCCAGCGATGACTCCGGTACGGAGAGTCCTTGTCATGGCTTTAGCGCAGGGCTCACACAGAAGCCTTGTGCAATTCTCCAGCTGCAGCGTGTCAGGAAGAAGTGTGTGAATGGATTCATTATGTTCTGTAGGATCAACAGACAGCCGTACCTCAGGTACATGGGGGGGCACCGGCATCAGCGTGGGGATGGTGTAAGAGGAGTGGGAGTCACTGAATACCATGCTTTGTGTTTAGTGCGCACCCTGGGAAAGCCTCTACCGCCGCCACCAAGGAGCTCGCCGAGCTGTGGAGAGCCATGTCACCTGCGGACAAGCGCCCCTACTGGTGAGAGGAGGGTTCTACATCTTACATGCCCATATAGTCTAATCCGGCTGCTGTTATTGTGCTCGTGGAATAGGATTCTGGTCCAAGGGGCTAATTCAGAGGTGGATGCTGATATAGTTTCTGTGCGAGGACTGCGCATGTGACAGAGACCAGTGCGTGTATTATATTTATTATTATTTACAGTGTCTTATATAGCACAGCAGATTCCGTTACAGCATCTTATATAGCGCAGCAGATTGTTACAGCGTCTTATATAGCGCAGCAGATTTCGTTACAGCGTCTTATATAGCGCAGCAGATTCCGTTACAGTGTCTTATATAGCGCAGCAGATTCCGTTACAGTGTCTTATATAGCGCAGCAGATTCCGTTACAGTGTCTTATATAGCGCAGCAGATTCCGTTACAGTGTCTTATATAGCGCAGCAGATTCCGTTACAGTGTCTTATATAGCGCAACAGATTCCGTTACAGTGTCTTATATAGTGCAGCAGATTCCGTTACAGTGTCTTATATAGCGCAGCAGATTCCGTTACAGTGTCTTATATAGCGCAGCAGATTCCGTTACAGTGTCTTATATAGAGCAGCAGATTCCGTTACAGTGTCTTATATAGCGCAGCAGATTCCGTTACAGTGTCTTATATAGAGCAGCAGATTCCGTTACAGCACCTTATATGGCGCTGCAGATTCCGTTACAGTGTCTTATATAGCGCAGCAGATTCCGTTACAGCGTCTTATATAGCGCAGCAGATTCCGTTACAGTGTCTTATATAGCGCAGCAGATTGTTACAGCGTCTTATATAGCACAGCAGATTCCGTTACAGTGTCTGATATAGCGCAGCAGATTCCGTTACAGTGTCTTATATAGCGCAGCAGATTCCGTTACAGCGTCTTATATAGCGATTCCGTTACAGCGTCTTATATAGCGCAGCAGATTCCGTTACAGTGTCTTATATAGCGCAGAAGATTCTGTTACAGCGTCTTATATAGCGCAGCAGATTCCGTTACAGGTTCTTATATAGCGCAGCAGATTCCGTTACATTGTCTTATATAGCGCAGCAGATTCCGGTACAGTGTCTTATATAGCGCAGCAGATTCTGTTACAGTGTCTTATATAGCGCAGCAGATTCCGTTACAGGGTCTTATATAGTGCAGCAGATTCCGTTACAGCGTCTTATAGAGCGCAGCAGATTCCGTTACAGTGTCTTATATAGCGCAGCAGATTCCGTTACAGTGTGTTATATAGCGCAGCAGATTCCGTTACAGAATCTTATATAGCGCAGCATATTCCGTTACAGCGTCTTATATAGCGCAGCAGATTCCGTTACAGTGTCTTATATAGCACAGCAGATTCCGTTTCCAGCATCTTATATAGCGCAGCAGATTCCGTTACAGTGTCTTATATAGCGCAGCAGATTCCGTTACAGCATCTTATATAGCGGCAGCAGATTATGTTACAGCATCTTATATAGCGCAGCAGATTCCGTTACAGCGTCTTATATAGCGCAGCAGATTCCGTTATAGTGTCTTATATAGCGCAGTAGATTCCGTCACAGTGTCTTATATAGCGCATCAGATTCCGTTACAGCGTCTTATATAGCGCAGCAGATTCCGTTACAGCGTCTTATATAGCGCAGCAGATTCCGTTACAGTGTCTTATATAGCGCAGCAGATTCCGTTACAGCGTCTTATATAGCGCAGCAGATTCCGTTACAGTGTCTTATATAGAGCAGCAGATTCCGTTACAGTGTCTTATATAGCGCAGCAGATTCCGTTACAGCGTCTTATATAGCGCAGCAGATTCCGTTACAGTGTCTTATATAGCGCAGTAGATTCCGTCACAGTGTCTTATATAGCGCATCAGATTCCGTTACAGCGTCTGCTGTTATCATGACTTCTCTTGTTCCCTCATAGTATGAAAGCTCTGCAGTACAGTCTGAGGAACAACCGCTTGGTGAAACACGGTTCCTGGGCAAATCCAATGGAAGCGGTCTCTCCACCCAAGCCCCTGTCTCTGCTGTTGGCGGAGAAGGCCGGACATTCCTTCACCAGCTAATCTCCTTGTTCTTCTGCTTTGTTATTTGCGTTACTCAATAAATGTTCCTGTCCGGTGTCCCGTTGTCTGTATGTTCATACTGCTCAGGTATACATACCATTACAGGCCATGAGGGCCCAGGCGTTGCAGGTTGTATCTCACACGGCCTGGGAGGTGGCTTGTGGGAAATCTCACTGATTATTTACAGTTTGTTATATAGCGCTGCAGATTCCGTGTCGCTTTACAATTGTACTCTAGCAGAACAGGAGGTTCACTGGCACCCCAACATTCCCTGCCTGGGGCTCCGATACAGGCCAGTCAAAGTGTGTGTGTGTGGGGGGGGGGGGGGTAGTTCTCCTAGATGGGGTCAAAGTCCAATGCTCCGGAGGGTATGCTCCACAGAGAGCAGCTTCCATTAACTAATTAACTGGCTAACATTAATTAGAAGAAAAACAAAACTAAGGAATTTGACTTTTTTAATTTGGTCGTAAAAAAGCACGAACATCGGCTAGATGCAAGCAACAATAAACTATTAGGATGTGGCCTCAGTGGAAAGGGGAGAGAGATAATATCACAGGTTCAGTATAATGGGAAGGAGGGATATTGGAGAGGGAGGAAGTAGAACGGAGAAGGTGAGGGCTGCCCCTCCTCAAGGCGGATCCCATTCTTAAGGAGAGAGCAGGCAGGGGGGGAAGGTCACACAGAAACAGTCAGCAGAACAAGGAGTTATCCCACCCGCCCATCACAATACGAAGAAAGAGTGAACACCAAGCAACATTCAGTATCAATAACATGTTGCAGACAGCAGAACTACTGCAGGCAAGGTAAGGCGCTAGGCCTGGCATCGGGGGCGGAAGTACTGCGGGCCAGCCAAGGTATGGCGCCAAGCCTGGCATCGGGGGCGGAAGTACTGCGGGACAGCCAAGGTATGGCGCCAGGCCTCGCGTTGGGGGCGGAAGTACTGCGGGCCAGCCAAGGTATGGCACCATGGCTCGCATCGGGGGCGGAAGTACTGCGGGCCAGCCAAGGTATGGCGCCAAGCCTGGCATCGGGGGCGGAAGTACTGCGGGACAGCCAAGGTATGGCGCCAGGCCTCGCGTTGGGGGCGGAAGTACTGCGGGCCAGCCAAGGTATGGCGCCAGGCCTCGCATCGGGGGGCAAAAACGGGATCCCCGGGCATTTACAGGTTTTCAGTTGCGCGAAGGGCTGGTGGACCGCAGTGCTATCTTAGTATAATGGGCGGAAGTTATCCCACCCGCCCATCCCAATACGAATAAAGAGTGAACACCAAGCAGCATGCAGTATCAACAGAACATGTCGCAGAAGGCCTAAGTACTGCGGGCCAGCCAAAATGGCACCAGGAAGCGGAGGCACCCCCCAGCAAAGGGGGTGAAGAGCTCCAAGGTCTGGCGTTGGGGGGGGGGGGGGCAAAAATGGGAACCCCCAGTGGTTACAGGTTTTCAGTTGCGAGAAGGGCCCCCCGGCCCCCCAGGAGGTTTACATGATTCCGTTACGATAAGGGCTGGTGGACCGCAGTGCTATCTTAGCCACACAATTAAGTAACATTGAATTTTGTTATCTGATTAATAAATTGTGACCTTTAATTCGCCATAATACATGACTCCGGTTGGTTACTTCAGGTACAAAGGACAGAGGGAAGAGGAGGAGTGGTGGGGGGGGGGGGGGGGGGGGGAAGCAGGGTGTTTGGGTTTTATAGGGTTGTTGAATGGTGGGGGCAACAGACAATCAGAAGTCTAAGCCCCCATCCACTACGCAGACATATCTGAAGCTACAAATCTCTTTAGATCTCCCATAGGGGCGCATTTATCATTATAAAGCGATGCCGGCGGGATGACATCGCCGGGCATCGCATTGCGGTATCATGTGATACCGCCGGGATTTATCAAATTGAGGGACAGGGCTCCGAAAGGAGCCCGTCCCTGCAAAGCCCTAACCCGGAAGCCGGGGGGGTCTGCGCATGCGCGGTTATGCGCTGACCCCTCCAACGACCCCGCTGACCGCACTGCCGCTCGGGCAGTGCGATGTGCACCTATAGGCTACAATGGGCTATCGCCATATCAGAATGGCGATAGTCCAGGGGTGCGAAGCCTGGCTGCCTGATGTTGATACATCGGCAGCTTTGCATCCCCCATAGAAACCTATGGGGGATGCGGCCGGCGGCGCTGCAAGGGGGATCGCAGCAGGTCCCCCTTTAATACATTTGGGGATACTAAATATTTGCGGTTAACCCCCGAAAACTGATGTTTTCGGGGATTTAACCGCAAATATTGCTTGATAAATGCGGCCCATAAACTCTCCCAGATAGCTGATCTGACTCTGGGCTACTTTTTTACTCTATACACCTCAGATACATCTGATCAGATCCTATATATAGACCCCTGGTGGCTTCAGATCAGATGGATCTTTGGTGCAGCTCAGATTTGGCCTTTTTTGTTTGGATCGGTCTGTGAGATCCATCTGAATCTGAAGATAACAGGCCACATCTGACTATTGGATGGGGCCTTATGAGTCTTCCCAATCGTTTTTATTTAAAAAGGGGCCTGTTCCTATCTTCAGCCTCTAGGGGGGGTGCTTTGTTACAGTTCCCCAGAGGCTGCTAATGTCTCCAGCCGTCTGGTGGGGGGTCTGCCGGGGGTCACAAGTGAGGTTTCCTGGACCCTGGGGACCCCAGAGCCCGCTCCCTGCATAGGGGGGGATCATGGGTTATGGGCACCCCGCAATGGCAGCCGCCATCTTGGATGGGTTCTTGGATGAACTCTGAGGAGATTGCAGCCTGTAACAGGAGCTCAGTGCTGCTGGGCGATTCCATGTGGTCCTCATTGAAGGGGAGACACAGGATATAGAAGAAACATTCAGTAGGAGCAGCTTACATGGGGGAAAAGGCACCAAAGAGCTTCCCACCCTGCTGTAGCAGGGACTTTGGTCTCTTCCTTCACTCTGCCCTGGCGCCCTTTCATCTCACACTGTGCGGAGCTGGAAGGTGATTTTCCCAGTGACAAGTTTCTTCTGAGGCGACGCCATCCCCGGTAACCACAGAGGGTCAGACAGCAGACAGATAAGTACACTGGTATTTATATTGCCTTAGTACAATCGCCTGACATAGTGCACTGTGATAAAATCATGACAGAAGGGTGTAATGCTGCTGTGTTGGGGGAAGGAGCGCCGGCCATGTTAATTAACTGCAAATTTTGCGGGCTAAAATTAACTCCTGAACAGATGTGTAATGGGGATATTTGCCCTACATGCAAATCTGTGCCCAGTGGGGTGCAAGCCCAGAGGGCTGAGCAACCAGAGCCTGCGTGGGCAGCTGCTCTGTGAAGGTCGGTGTATGCCTTAGTACAGGCTTTAAATAGACAGATGATTTGGTGAGATCCCCCAGGCCATTGTCATCCCCACAACCTTCTGTTGGCTCCATTCCACCCTCTCAGGGGGACACTGCATTTATACAGGCCATGCAGGACACTGCTCAGAGTGTACACATGATTAATGCTTTTATGGAGCAGTTTACTAAGGAGTCTGAGGTTTCACGCAGACATCCTTTATCCACCCCACCTATCCCTAATATAGACTCCGAGGAGGACGGAGAGTGTGTGGAAGACATGTCATGGGATCAGAGGGATGAGATTGAATCCTCTGTCCCTGGTGTTGATGATTTAATTTTGGCTGTTAAAGCAGGCATTGAATTTATCTGAGGTGGATAAGGCTCCCCAACAGGGAGTGTTCCAGAGACAGCACAGGGACGCAGTCACTTTTCCTCAAGGTGAAGGCATGCAGGAATTGCTAGGAGGGGCGTGGAAAACACCTGATAAGAGACTCCGTATGCCCAAGAGGTTTTAAGTCTGTACACCATGCCTGAAGAGCATATCAATTGTGGGAAAAAGACCCACTGGTAGTTGCCCCGGTCGCTAGGCTGTCTAAAACGACGGCTTTGCCTGTGAAAGGGGGTGCTGTATTTAAGGACTCGGTAGATAAAAAGTTAGAGGGTTGTTTAAAAGTAGTGTTTGAAGGTGTTGGGTTTACTCTCAGACCTATTATTGCTTCTGCCTGGGTCTCTAAGGCCATGATGGCTTGAGCTGATACCCTGTGTGCATTGCTCCAGCCGGATTCAGAAGCTTTTGCCTTGGCTGAATACACCTGTGAGGCTGGATAAAAGGGAGTCAAAATGGCTTCTACGGTGTCAGCCATTTCTGTGACGGCCAGGAGAGCCTTATGGCTTAAGACATGGGATCCAAGAAGTCTCTTGAGGCATTGGCTTTTAAAGGGGAGTTGCTTTTTGGTTCTGAAATGGAATCCCTCATTAAACAGGCAACTGGGGGGAAAGAGTACGTTTCTTCCCATGCTGGCAGCCAAACAGGGAACTTCCAGGTTTGCTGCTTTTCGCTCGTCCTTTCGTCCCTTCTTTAGAGGGGCTGCTTCCTCCAGAGGACAGTCAGGTAGAGGAAGATTTGTGGCTGAAAGGTGTAATGCTGCTGTGTTGGGGGAAGGAGCGTCGGCCATGTTAATTAACTGCAAATTTTTTGGGCTAAAATTAACTCCTGAACAGATGTGTAATGGGGATATTTTCCCTACATGCGAATCTGTGCCCAGTGGGGCGCAAGCCCAGAGGGCTGAGCAGCAAGAGCCTGCATGGGCAGCTGCTCTGGGAAGGTCTGTGTTTGCCTTAGTACAGGCTTTAAACAGAGATGAGTTGGTGAGATCTCTTAGGCCATTGTCATCCTCACAATCTTCAGTTGGTTCAGTTCCTCCTTCTCAGGGGGACCCTGCATTTATATCCTTTAGAGGGGGTGCTTCCTCCAGAGGACAGTCAGGTAGAGGAAGATTTGTGGCTGGAAAAGTTAAAGCTCCCAAGTCCCGTTTTGGTGCCTTCACAAAAAAAAGCAAGCTTCCAAGGGGGAGGAGAAGCCCTCCCCATGACAGGCCGGAGGCTCCCCGGTCTGGAATCAGAGTTGGGGGTCACCTCTTACTGTACCAGGACGCTTGGGCTCTATCCGCCCAGAATCCTTGGGTTCTCAATGTGGTTTCCCAGGGATACATGGTCAACCTGAGGGGCGTTCCCCCAAGGAGATTTCTGCCTACACCTCTACCCAGGGAGGCACGCTTAAGAAAGGCTCTTTTAGGGGCGGCAAGCTCTCTCCTGGAGAAGGGCGTTTTGGTTCCGGTACCGCAGGAGGAAAGGAAGAAGGGGTTTTACTCCATTCTTTTTTTGGTGCCCAAATCGGACAACTCATTCAGACCAATTATGAACTTAAAGTCTCTGAATCTCCACTTGTGGGTGGATCACTACAGAATGGAATCTTTGAGAACAGTTCTCTTGAGCCAGGAGAACTCCTAGCTTCGGTAGATATTCAAGATGCCTATTTGCACATGCCTATATGCGAAGAACATCAGTCTTTGCTGCGTTTTGCGATAGGTGATTTACATCTGCAGTTTTGGGCTCTCACCTTTGGGCTGACGACAGCTCCAAGGGTGTTCACAAAAATTATGGCGGTCATGGCAACAGCACTCAGGCTCCAGGGAATTGTAATCATCCCATATTTGGATGACCTTTTGTTCAAAGCTGAGTCAGCAGAGAAGCGATATTTGTCAGTTAGTTTTGACCATTCTGCAGTCGCCTGGTCCGTCAGTATGGCATTGTCTGAAGCTACTGGGCAAAATGGTGGCGACCTTCGAGACCCTTCAGTACGCCAGATTTCACTCAAGGCCGTTCCAATGGAACATCCTTGCATGTTGGTCGGGGAACCCAAAGTTCATGAAAATGGAGAAAGTTCTCCTAACTCCAGAAACTAAGAATTCCTTACTGTGGTGGACAGATGTGGAATCCCTCCAGTTGGGGCGTTCCCTTCGGTCATGGGATTGGTTGGTGGTCACCACGACGCCAGCCTCAGGGGCTGGGGAGCAGTTACCCTGAATTTGAGGTTGCAATGTCCTGGAGCTGTGGACAGTCTGGAAGATGCTTCTGCAGGCGCAAGAGGTTCTCAGAGAGATCTCCCATTCGAATCCAGTCAGACAATGCCACAGCTGTGGCTTATGTGAACCACCAAGGGGGCTCTCGCAGCAGGATGGCGAGGCAGGAAGTGTCTCGGATCTTCTATTGGGCAGAGGCCAATGTTCCGGCCTTATCTGCTGTTTTCATTCTGGGAATTCGGAATGTGGAAGCGGATTTTCTCAGCAGAGCAGATCTCCTGGAAGGAGAATGGCGTTACACCCAGAGGTGTTCCAGGAAATTGTGGCTCTTTGGGGACTCCCAGAAGTGGACTTAATGGCGTCCAGACACAATTGTCAGGTATCCAAGTTCTGTGCGAGGACCAGGGATCCATTGGCGTGGGTGGTGGATGCCATGATGGAGTCCTGGAATTTAAACATGGCATATGTCTTCCCATCATTTCCCATGCTGGCCCGGGTCCTCAAGAGAGTGAGGACGCAAGGAGCAACCATCATCCTCATAGCTCCGGATTGGTCAAGGAGATCTTGGCATTCCAACATTCTGAGCTTGTCGACAGCGTTGTGGCATCTTCCTCTTTAGCTGCACCTCCTCAGGCAAGGGCCTTTCCTTCATCAGGACCTAGCTTGGCTCAATTTAATGGCCTGGCTCTTGAAACCTCCATCTTTAAAAAGAAGGGTTTCTGTTTCCAACCTTTAAAAAATTTCCTTTTGCCTATATGCAGGCCAAACACTATGTGGCAACAGTCATCCGAGTTTTCTCGGAAGCTGACTAGAGTAACACGCTCAGCACCATGCTCTCCGCAGGTATTGCAGAGAGCAAAGCCATATCTGTTCATTATAATTACTTACGTCAAATTCTAGATTATGATCACATACGCTCTGGTATGAAAGCATGGACCTTAGCGATGCCCACATTAACATGCAATCAGCTGGTTAAGACTTTGCAAACATCTAGAAAATTGATACCAACCATGCAATACCAAGAGATGTTTCTGAATATCTTTCATAAAGCCTATTTTTCCCCTCACTGTCAATTCTTAGCTGGGATATCAGGGTCAGAGTCCTGCCCGCGTTGCCGTGACGAAGAAGCGGGCCTCTATCATTATTTTTGGAGCTGCCCTCTGTTAAAAAATGTCTGGCTTAAGGTCAGGAGATTTTCTCTTGACCACCTGGTAAACTACATTCCGTTCTCGGACCACTTGGCCATTTGCCGGAAGGCCAAAGAATAGCTAAGGCAGGGGTGGCCAACCAATCAGAGGCAAAGAGCCAAAAAATATGTTCTGGTAAGACAAAGAGCCGATACCATGCAAAAATGGGCGTAGCCTAGCTCCTTGGAGGCCATGCCCATTTTTAAATGGGATGTGGCCTATATACAGATCAAGCCAGCTTCATCTATCTGGCTGGAGCACCATATCTTTCTGTCTCGGTGCGCTGTTCACTGAGAATGGGATGCGTTTGAAACAATTGCGCATTTTCGTCTCTGCCACCGGCGCACTAAGACAGAAAGATGTGGCGCATCGGCCAGATAGATGAAACTGGCTCCATCTGTATGTGTAGATAGCTAGCGGGTGGTCAGGGTACACAGGGCGACACTCAATGGACTTCAATCATCAGAAATTGCAGACCACACCAGCAAGGAGTTCTATTGTTTTGGAAATTTAATACCGTTATCAAAGACAATCACAAGCAAAATGACACTTACCTATATAGAAAGAGACCGTGCAGGACAACAGCGCCACCCGGCTCGCTCTACAGCTGCGTCACAGAGTGACGTCATCAGACACTGTGCTCTGCACGTCACTCTCCGATGCCGCTGTGGTAATACCTATTACACGTCACACACACCCATTACATATATATAAAAGCACATGCCATAATTACATTACACGTTACGCCAAACACTGTAATGTCCATTACATATAATACCACACGCTGATGCCTATTACATATTTGCATATTATGCCACATAAATTCTGCTTACCTATATGCTCTGCCACACAGCGCCAGCCACAGGGGGGCATACACAGGGCTGACTAAACCCTGGAGCACTGCACAACACTTACTGTAATTACTGGGGGCAGCGGTAGTGGACTAGAACTGGCTGGACAAGTTAGACAGCCTGCAGCAGCCAGCCCCAACCTTATCATTAAAATGACACCAGGTCAGTTGCTACCCAGCCCCAGCGTCATTAAAGAGCTTGTGGGCGTGCGCTGGACAGAGCCTGCCTGGGCCGCACCTGCTGTGGATCATGGGTACTGATTACCTTGTGGCACACTGTGTACAGCTACAGTGCACACCTGACCAGGTCTGGCTCCAGATGGCTACACACACACATAGTGCGCGGCGCGTCCTCGTCTTCATCGCTCGACTCCCAGACTGTCTAGCTCACTCAGAGTCAAATGAGACTAGACTAGTCAACAACGGAGTGAGCAGCCAACCAGCAACGCGAGCCCAAGCCCCAGCCGAGCCAGTCTGTCTCCTGCAGCAATGGTATTAATGAGTGTCATTGCCGCCGCCACACTGCACCCAGGGTGAACGGACACTGACACAGAGGTGGACAAACGGCTGCGGCCGCGCACATTTAACACCTGAGCCACCGAGTCGCAGATAAAGGGGAGAAGAGCCGCATGCGTCTCGCGAGCTGCGGGTTGGCCACCCCTGAGCTAAGGGATGCAAGAGACTACTATTAATAATTATTAGTGCTGTAGCACGAAAAGCTGTACTGCAGTTATGGATCGACACCACACCCCCTACCCTGAAGCTTTTTCAAGAAAAACTGTACCATATATTCAATATGGACTGGATTGAGTGCCTTTTGGAGAAAGATCAGCGAGTAGCAAAATTATTTTAACACATGTGAGAGCTATATTACAACATTATCTCTCGAGATAAGAGTGAAGCTGCACAACTCCTTTAAGGGCACTCAATGGTATATCATGAGATTAATTGCTGGAGATCCACCCATTGATATTATCTCGTAACAGCGCTTCGGGAGAGGGGGACCCTTTTATTGGCTCCTGACCCCTGGGACGTTTTTTGAGACAAGGGGGGTATGGCCAAGGAAACCGTCAAACCTATATACAGAACGTGAGATGTATGGGATTCGGGACACTTTGCGAGATCTATTTGTTTGAATATAAACAACCACAAGTGGAATCTTTTATATAATATCTTTTATTGAGTTTACATATACTGTTTTTCTCACAAATAACATTTTTGTATTGTTTGAATATTTGATGTCTGTAATTTCAAAGCATGTTTCGATACAATGATGTATTGAATGGTATTTTAATAAAAACATTACTTTAAAAAAAAAGAAGGGTTTCTCAGACGCAGTTATCCAAACCATGATTAGTGCAAGAAAACCGGTTTCTGCAGCTAATTATAGGGTTTGGAAGACGTACATTTGATGGTGTGAGAGACAGAAAGTTCAAACTTCTCGATTTAAAGTCTCTAGACTTCTGGAGTTTCTGCAGGATGGATTTTGATCTGGATTAAGCCTTCAATCATTGAAGGTGCAGTTGTCGGCCTTGTCTATTTTCTTTCAAAATTAGGTGTCCTTGTTGCTGGAGTTGCAAACGTTCCTCCAAGGCGTTACCCATCTTAAGCCTCCTTATAGACAAAAAGTGGCCCCTTGGGATTTATCTCTGGTGTTATCTGTTCTACAGAAACCAGCATTTGAACCGTTAAGGTTGGCTGACCTTAAGTTTCTTACTTGGAAACTGACCTTTTTGTTGGCAATAGCGTCTGCTAGGCGTGTATCTGAATTAGAGACCTTGTCTTGCAAGTCTCCATTTTTGGTTTTCCATGATGATAGGGCTGTGTTGGGAACAGTTCCTAAGTTTTTGCCTAAGGTTTCCTGCTTTCATTTAAACCTGGAAATCATTATTCCGGTGTTTAGTCCTCCAGAGGAGGTCAGGAATAGGGACAAACTAAAGAAATCGGACGTTGTTCACGCCTTGTGCATTTACAGTAAGTGAACAGAGTGAAGGAGTTTCGTAAAACTGACTTGTTATTGGTTTTGTACGATTACACAAAAGAGGTTGGCCAGCTTCAAAGCTGACCATTGCTCGATGGTTAAGGTTGGTTATTGGCTTTGCCTACACAGAAGTAGGTAGACCAGTGCCCTCCAGAATTAATGCCTATACCACCAGGTCGGTTGCTCCCTCTTGGGCTGTGCGCCACGGGGCTACGGCGGAGCAAGTTTGCAGGGCTGCCACTTGGTCCTCTGTTCACACTTTCAACAAATTCTACAGGTTCCATGAATTCACGTCGGAGGACGCTTCATGTGGATAAGCAGTGCTGAGAACTGTGAGCCTGAGCGTACCCTCCCAAAGGACCGGCTCTTGAACGTCCCATGGTTGAGCTGTGTCACCAGGATGGATGAAAGAGAAAAGGGGATTTTTGTAAGAACTTACCGTTCTTACACCTTTCTTTGAATCCATCCTGGTGACACTGATCCCTACCTTACGCTCAGTAAGTAGTACCATGTCATGTTATGATGGTTATAATTACTTGATTGTGCATATTAATATGTTCAGGCGTTGTACTAAGTTAATGTATCCTAGTGTGCTCTGGAAGTTGAACTGAGGAATGCTGGGATGCAGAAGGGAGGAGCCTGCCTCTCAAAACTTTAAATTAGGTGCCTGGCTCCTTCAAACCCTCCTACATCCCAAGGTTGAGCTGTGTCCCAGGATGGATTCAGAAAAAGGGATTTGAACTGTAAGTTCTTACAAAAATCCCCTTTATTATAAAGAGTTGGTCACTACCAACCAACAGATTCTTAATAGGTTCGATTATACTTTCATGTGAAGCTCGACAGTCTTTTCTTGTTTTTCGAAATGAAGGCTATTCCATGCGAGAAATTTCAAAGAAATTTAACATTTCCTACAACGGTCTGTACTACTCCCTTTAGAGAACAGGCTCTAACCAGAGTAGAAAGAGAAGTGGGAGGTCCTGGTGCACAACTGAGCCAGAAGACAAGTACATTAGAGTCTCTAGATTGAGAAATAGATGCCCCAAAGGTCCTTAACTGGCAGTTTTATTAAATGGTACCTGCAAAACGCCAGTGTCAACGTCTACAGTGAAGGGGTAGCCTTCTAGGAAGTCCATAACACTTTTTTCCAATCTTCCTCTGTCCAATGTCTGTATTATTTTGCCCATATTAATCTTTGTCTTTTATTGGCCAGTCTCAGATATGGATTTTTCTTTGCCACTCTGCCTAGAAGGCCAGCATACCGGAGTCGCCTCTTTACTGTAGACAATGACACTGGCATTTTGCGGCTACCGAATGTATCTAATGTACTTTTTGCTCAGTTGTGCACCAGGGCCTCCCACTTCCCTTTCTACTCTGGTTAGAGCCTGTTTGTGCTGTTCTCTGATGGGAGTAGTAAACACCATTGTAGGAAATGTTCAGTTTCTTGGCAATTTCTCACATGATATAGCCTACATTTATAAGAAAAAGAATTGACTGTCGAGTTTCACATGCCTCAAAGGGTGGCCAGTTTTAAAGCTTCTCTAATGAGCAAACCCATGTTTCAGCTGTGCTAACATAATTGCACAAGGGTCTTCTAATCATTCATTAGTCTTCTAACGTGATTAGTAACCACAATGTGCACTGGATTGATGGTTGCTGGAAATGGGCCTCTATACACCTATGTAGATATTCCTTTAATAATCAGATGTTGCCGCCAATATAGTCATTTACCATATTAACAATGGACCTTATTCTGGTTCGTTTGCAGCAGCTGCTCGTTCACATGGGTAGCGATGTTATGCATATGCGCAGCTGCATTACTGCACATGTGCGTACGCCGTGTGTGTACGCCATGGCGAACAGACGGTTCGCCAGGTGCATGCACCCAAGATTGCGGGCGTGGGGTTCCGGCAGATAGTTGTGTCCATAGGAACACCCAGTGTTTCGGATATCAGCTGCCCGCCCACTACCTCCCGAATGTCCACGTAGATGTTTGATTAGCTAAGAGTAACCTTAGATGTGCGTTGGCAACCATTGAATGATGTGGGTGTTCCCCCAGTGCCTGTGAATGTAAAACAACCATGTGCAGCCCCTGTGAACGTACATAGCGTGCAATGGGGGAGGTGACGGCGTACCGGAATTTGCAGGGTGGGGTCTGGTGGGCTCGCACGGCTGCGTATTAACCACAATAACCCCTTATGCCAGGGGTGGGGTACCTTTTTTGTGGCAAGGGCCGTTTGTATGGGGGGGAAATCCTTCGGGGGCCATATGTAAAAAATTACTCTTACAAATTGTCCTGCTGCAGCCGTCCCACGCTCCGGCGGCTGCTGCTGAATAGGACCGACAGTCTCCGGCTGCAGCTGTCCCACGCTCCGGCGGCTGCTGCTGAATAGGACCGACAGTCTCCGGCTGCAGCTGTCCCACGCTCCGGCGGCTGCTGCTGAATAGGACTGACAGTCTCCGGCTGCAGCTGTCCCACGCTCCGGCGGCTGCTGCTGAATAGGACTGACAGTCTCCGGCTGCAGCCGTCCCACGCTCCGGCGGCTGCTGCTGAATAGGAATGACAGTCTCCGGCTGCAGCCGTCCCATGCTCCGGCGGCTGCTGCTGCATAGGACTGACAGTCTCCGGCTGCAGCCGTCCCACGCTCCGGCGGCTGCTGCTGAATAGGACCGACAGTCTCTAGCTGCAGCCGTCCCACGCTCCGGCGGCTGCTGCTGAATAGGACTGACAGTCTCCGGCTGCAGCTGTCCCACGCTCCGGCGGCTGCTGCTGCATAGGACTGACAGTCTCCGGCTGCAGCCGTCCCACGCTCCGGCGGCTGCTGCTGAATAGGACTGACAGTCTCCGGCTGCAGCCGTCCCACGCTCCGGCGGCTGCTGCTGAATAGGACTGACAGTCTCCGGCTGCTTTTGATTAAGAGGAATCTCGCGAGAACTACCGACCACTTGCGAGAATTCCCCTGTACTTGACTCCCAGCAAAGCGCGGGCGGGTGGGCCACTCAGACTGGCTACGGCCCCCGGGCCTGAGGTTCCCCACCCCTGCCCTATGCAGTGTATCTTTGGTTCATTGAAAAAAACACAGCGCTTTTCATTTATGAATAAGGACATTTTTAAGTGACCCCAATCTTGTGAACAGCAGTGTAGGTGTAGTATATACAGTATATATTATATGCACACAGGGCAGTATGCGTCCCACACAGGTTCGAATGCGCTCCATGATGCGCTCATGCGAATGCCTTCAGTGAGTTTTTCAGTCACCGGGGAATTCGCAAAATGAGTGACAGGCAGGGGGCAGGTTCTTGGGTATGCCCATAAAAATGGTGGCGTGGCCCTGCCTGCTCGGGGCCGGCGGATTACAGCACCCACCCCATGTCATACTTGTCTACTGGTCTACACCCCAGCACTTCCTGGGGTGGGGGCGGAGCTTGCCCATTACAGTAAATGCCGTGATTTGCGGCTCTTCGGGGAGGCTAAAATGGTACCATTTGCATAATTTTAGCCCGCCCCCTCCCTGAAGAGCTGTGAATGCTGGTATTTTACTGGGGGTGGGGGTGGCTGATGCGGCTGGCCAGGAAATACAGGGGGGCTGGGAGGGGGACTGGATTTTTTGGAGTCCAGGCTTACTTTTCATACCGAAAAACCATTTGATGGTGAGTAACTATCGAATCTGTGCAGGCGCATGCGAGTGAGTGTGTGAGCGTACATGTCCGCACAAGGACTCGGCTGGCCGGTGCGTTTCACCTGCTCGTTAGGCAGCGAATATACGCTGTGTAGCCAGCAGGTCTGAATCAGGCCCTATGGATGGTACATAGTTTCCTACTTTTGAAAACTAGTTTCAGGGAGATTATAGTTGGAAATATAATTTTTCACAGCGCCCCATTGAGGGGACGTGTCATGCTCCACCCAAAGGGCGTGTCTAGTTCCATATATGGAGAGATTGTGAACGTGGCACCTAGAAGCGTGGGTGTGTACAGCTACATCTGAGGGGAATCTTTTATAATGACTTATATCCAAATGTAGACGAGGCTGAAGTTAGCATCGTATTAACTTACATATGACCCAAGTGTATTTGGCCTCGAGTGTATTTGGCCTGGCCCAATGCAGGTTTGGGCATGAAATATACAGGCAAAATGGGCACATAGACATCATAAGGTCTCATTTTGAATAAGTAGCTGCAGTTTTACAAGGGTTAACAAGTCTTGGGCCACAAATTTGACATATGAATATCAATATGTGCTTCCCCCATGCAGTGTAGGGTCCCTTTGGTTGCTACTATTTTTACATGAGGAGGGAGTGGCCACGCCCTCCTGCTTTGGCCACTCCACCTCTCATTACCGGGGCCGGCAGAGCTGTCGGCTGCCCTGACTCCACCTCTCATTACCGGGCCCGGCAGAGCTGTCGGCTGCCCTGACTCCACCTCTCATTACCGGGGCCCTGCAGAGCTGTCGGCTGCCCTGACTCCACCTCTCATTACCGGGCCCGGCAGAGCTGTCGGCTGCCCTGACTCCACCTCTCATTACCGGGCCCGGCAGAGCTGTCGGCTGCCCTGACTCCACCTCTCATTACCGGGGCCGGCAGAGCTGTCGGCTGCCCTGACTCCACCTCTCATTACCGGGGCCGGCAGAGCTGTCTGCTGCCCTGACTCCACCTCTCATTACCGGGCCCGGCAGAGCTGTCGGCTGCCCTGACTCCACCTCTCATTACCGGGGCCCGGCAGAGCTGTCGGCTGCCCTGACTCCACCTCATTACCGGGGCCCGGCAGAGCTGTCGGCTGCCCTGACTCCAGCTCTCATTTCCGGGGCCCGGCAGAGCTGTCGGCTGCCCTGACTCCACCTCTCATTTCCGGGGCCCGGCAGAGCTGTCGGCTGCCCTGACTCCACCTCTCATTTCTGGGGCCCGGCAGAGCTGTCGGCTGCCCTGACTCCACCTCTCATTTCCGGGGCCCGACAAAGCTGTCGGCTGCCCTGACTCCACCTCTCATTACCGGGCCCTGCAGAGCTGTCGGCTGCCCTGACTCCACCTCTCATTTCCGGGGCCCGGAAGAGCTGTCGGCTGCCCTGACTCCACCTCTCATTACCGGGGCCCGGCAGAGCTGTCGGCTGCCCTGACTCCACCTCTCATTACCGGGGCCCGGCAGAGCTGTCGGCTGCCCTGACTCCACCTCTCATTACCGGGGCCCGGCAGAGCTGTCGGCTGCCCTGACTCAACCTCTCATTACCGGGCCCCGGCAGAGCTGTCGGCTGCCTTGACTCCACCTCTCATTACCGGGGCCCGGCAGAGCTGTCGGCTGCCCTGGCTCCACCTCATTACTGGGGCCCGGCAGAGCTGTCGGCTGCCCTGACTCCACCTCTCATTACCGGGGCCCGGCAGAGCTGTCGGCTGCCCTGACTCCAGCTCTCATTACCGGGGCCCGGCAGAGCTATCGGCTGCCCTGACTCCACCTCTCATTACCGGGGCCCGGCAGAGCTGTCGGCTGCCCTGACTCCAGCTCTCATTACCGGGGCCCGGCAGAACTGTCGGCTGCCCTGACTCCACCTCTCATTACCGGGGCCCGGCAGAGCTGTCGGCTGCCCTGACTCCACCTCTCATTTCCGGGGCCCGGCAGAGCTGTCGGCTGCCCTGACTCCACCTCTCATTTCCGGGGCCCGGCAGAGCTGTCGGCTGCCCTGACTCCACCTCTCATTACCGGGGCCCGGCAGAGCTGTCGGCTGCCCTGACTCCACCTCTCATTTCCGGGTCCCGGCAGAGCTGTCGGCTGCCCTGGCTCCACCTGTCATTTCCGGGGCCCAGCAGAGCTGTCGGCTGCCCTGATTCCACCTCTCATTACCGGGGCCCGGCAGAGCTGTCGGCTGCCCTGACTCCACCTCTCATTACCGGGGCCCGGCAGAGCTGTCGGCTGCCCTGACTCCAGCTCTCATTACCGGGGCCCGGCAGAGCTGTCGGCTGCCCTGACTCCAGCTCTCATTTCCGGGGCCCGGCAGAGTTGTCGGCTGCCCTGACTCCAGCTCTCATTTCCAGGGCCCAGCAGAGCTGTCGGCTGCCCTGACTCCACCTCTCATTACCGGGGCCCGGCAGAGCTGTCGGCTGGCCTGACTCCACCTCTCATTACCGGGGCCCGGCAGAGCTGTCGGCTGCCCTGACTCCACCTCTCATTACCGGGGCCCTGCAGAGCTGTCGGCTGGCCTGACTCCACCTCTCATTACCGGGGCCCGGCAGAGCTGTCGGCTGCCCTGACTCCACCTCTCATTACCGGGGCCCGGCAGAGCTGTCGGCTGCCCTGACTCCAGCTCTCATTACCGGGGCCCGGCAGAGCTATCGGCTGCCCTGACTCCACCTCTCATTACCGGGGCCCGGCAGAGCTGTCGGCTGCCCTGACTCCAGCTCTCATTACCGGGGCCCGGCAGAACTGTCGGCTGCCCTGACTCCACCTCTCATTACCGGGGCCCGGCAGAGCTGTCGGCTGCCCTGACTCCACCTCTCATTTCCGGGGCCCGGCAGAGCTGTCGGCTGCCCTGACTCCACCTCTCATTTCCGGGGCCCGGCAGAGCTGTCGGCTGCCCTGACTCCACCTCTCATTACCGGGGCCCGGCAGAGCTGTCGGCTGCCCTGACTCCACCTCTCATTTCTGGGTCCCGGCAGAGCTGTCGGCTGCCCTGGCTCCACCTGTCATTTCCGGGGCCCAGCAGAGCTGTCGGCTGCCCTGATTCCACCTCTCATTACCGGGGCCCGGCAGAGCTGTCGGCTGCCCTGACTCCACCTCTCATTACCGGGGCCCGGCAGAGCTGTCGGCTGCCCTGACTCCAGCTCTCATTACCGGGGCCCGGCAGAGCTGTCGGCTGCCCTGACTCCAGCTCTCATTTCCGGGGCCCGGCAGAGTTGTCGGCTGCCCTGACTCCAGCTCTCATTTCCAGGGCCCAGCAGAGCTGTCGGCTGCCCTGACTCCACCTCTCATTACCGGGGCCCGGCAGAGCTGTCGGCTGGCCTGACTCCACCTCTCATTACCGGGGCCCGGCAGAGCTGTCGGCTGCCCTGACTCCACCTCTCATTACCGGGGCCCTGCAGAGCTGTCGGCTGGCCTGACTCCACCTCTCATTACCGGGGCCCGGCAGAGCTGTCGGCTGCCCTGACTCCACCTCTTATTACCGGGGCCCGGCAGAGCTGTCGGCTGCCCTGACTCCAGCTCTCATTACCGGGGCCCGGCAGAGCTGTCGGCTGCCCTGACTCCAGCTCTCATTTCCGGGGCCCGGCAGAGCTGTCAGCTGCCCTGACTCCAGCTCTCATTTCCGGGGCCCAGCAGAGCTGTCGGCTGCCCTGACTCCAGCTCTCATTTCCAGGGCCCAGCAGAGCTGTCGGCTGCCCTGACTCCACCTCTCATTACCGGGGCCCGGCAGAGCTGTCGGCTGCCCTGACTCCACCTCTCATTACCGGGGCCCGGCAGAGCTGTCGGCTGCCCTGACTCCAGCTCTCATTACCGGGGCCCGGCAGAGCTGTCGGCTGCCCTGACTCCACCTCTCATTACCTGGGCCCGGCAGAGCTGTCGGCTGCCCTGACTCCACCTCTCATTACCGGGGCCCGGCAGAGCTGTCGGCTGCCCTGACTCCACCTCTAATTACCATACCCTCCAACTGTACCGTTTTAGCCGTTTTTTTATGGTCTGTACCTTTTTGTACCGATTTTCATTAATTTCCAGCAGGTGACAAATTGTCTGATTATTGCTATGCTTGTCCTGTGATTCGGCAGTCCCTGAGGCAGTGAATCCCTCTGTGTAATTGGCCAGTGCTTTGTCAGTCACCGCGCTGCTGCCTCTGACTGGACAGCAGCACTAACTGCTGTATGATGGTTGGTCAGTGTCACTGCCCCCCCGGTCCCGGTAATAGGAGGACTTCGAGGCGATGGCTGCCCGCATGCTGGCCGGGCTGTATACATCCACCGTGCACCGCTGGACATGGAAGCGCAGGATCTGGATGCTGCAGGGAGGGAGCTAGGTGAGAGGAGACCGAAGGAGGGGGGCTGCGGGCTGTGGTGAGCTGGGAAGGGCCTTGTGATAACGCAAAGATTTGATTGATTCGTTGATTTTCTGTATTAGCAGTTCCATCCTCAGAACTTTTTTCATATCTCCGAAGAAAGTTCTTTAATATACCATGTGTTACTTTCAAATCTTCATGTTGAATCACTACTGTATTAATTAGTAAAAGTAAAATTTATTACAATAGATCTTGTTTGTAACCATTTAGAAACCTTAAGTTTGTAAATATAATATAATCCTTGTGGTAATGTCCATATCTTAAGAGACAGTATGTTTGAGAAAACATCATAAGAAACAATTCAATGAGTACCCTTTTTTAGTTAGATTTTCTACTAGCTCACCCAACTCTGTCACATAACTACATGTTTTGTTGTATCTCCTGTTATTACACTCTTTACCAATTTTAAACCTAGGGAGAGTCAGTAACCTTATAAGATTCACTTGTGCAAATCCTACATAGAAAATGAAGTGTTGTTTGATTTGACTGCAAATATAAGTAGCCATTAACCCAACATTACCGGAGTGATACCGTAGATGACAATATAACCAACAATCAGTTTACCTTATTGTTCTTTCAATCAGCTCATGATGAGCGTCTAAAGAAGAAATGTCAGTTTGCATATAGATATTATGTTTGCACCATTGTTACCATCCTTACTTAGAATGCCTCTTCTTTACTGATACCTCACTAGATGTATTCTATCAATGGTTCTGGTGTGGGAGTTCTCAGTTACTTTTATGTTATTACTCATATATTTATTTTAAACCTTCTAATTAGTTTAACATATTGGCTATCAGTATTTTATTTACCATCCTCTGATGCATACCGAAACCTGGGAGCATCAGTAGTATGATGTATATGTGTGTCTGTTATGATTATTACTATACTTGTGGGATTAAAATTAAAATCAGAAGTAACATGTTCAATTTTGACTAAAACCTTTTAGTGTGTGGTGAGTGCAACCAAATTTTCATACCCATATGTTGACTTATTCCTTAGAATACCTTTCCTGTCAAATATGTACCTCTATGATTTTTTTTAATACCATATACCTTATGGGATACCATATCTGAACACAAATTTCTCAATAAATTTCTTTGCTGTAAAGGATGCTGTACATGGGACAGCTGGGATGTTCCTTATAATCAAAATAACATATCAGATACCATTTAAATATAATGACAATTTTGTATGCATGTAAATTCAATACATTTATTTTTAACCTTAGGAATGGACCTTGGTAGGGCGGATGTGAGATGGTTCTATAGGAATAATTTTCCTGAGTTCATTCTCTTGCAGATGAGTTTGGGGCTCCTTTTCTCTGCATAAGATGAAATCCAAATACATGCCCTCTCTCTCCTTACATGGGTCATCCCATGGGCAGCTTCTGTATATGCCAGGAGGAGGGGTTTGGGGAGCTACTGGTCTGCCCCCACCATCTTTACATAGGCCATTAGCCTTTTGACTGCATCCATTCATCATCCATTGGCACATTCCTGTTAAATACCCAACTCTTGATGCTTTATGAGCTTCTGCCAAAAAAACATTAAATTGTATAGTGGTGTGATTCACAACAGTGGTCATCCTGTTTTTGTTACCAAGTGAAACAAGATCACTTTATAACATGTGAGCTTGACACTTAACAACTACTGCCTTTGCAGGGTGTTGCACAGCCTCAATGAGCTCTTTACTTGCTGTGATATTAGCGTATTATATCATAGCAAAATCACGATGGAAAATGAGGATCTCTAAATCCAATACTACCGCATATCCCGTATATGGCCATCCTGAGTCTCCTTGTTGGTGACAACTACAATCTTTGTAGATGGCAGTGGCGTGTCAGAGATATCAGGTCTAATTGGAGAAATTTTGCTTTAAATATTCCTCACAATCATGTTCTAAATCCTGCCTCTTGTCCATCCTCCGGGACTCCCGGGTCCCACCAGGTAGCAGAGTAGCAGGATTTAGCGTACCAACCCTGACAATGGTCAGGTCATGTGGAGCTGGGAGCAAAAGTTCCCAATGAGAGAACCATGCACTGGAAAGTGTCTTGTCCGTGAGGAGTTCATTAGAAAAGATGTAGCATTAGAGACACATAGTGTGCAGTGTTCTGTAATTTCTATACAAGGGCTGCAGCAGCCGCCACAGTCCGTAAACATGTTGGTAAAGCAGATGCCACTCGGTCAAGTGTGCAACTGTAGCACCTGATGGGTCTATGTGAACCCCCATGTATATGTGTTCAAACTCCCAAGGCCGCTGCTTGTTGTTCATTACAGTAAAGACAGGTATATATCCGATATATCCAGTGCTGTGGCTTCTGTCAGTGTGTGTATCAGAGCCTCAAATGAAGCAATTATGCCAGTACAGGTTGAGTATCCCGTATACGAGTATCCGTTATCCGAATTATTCCGAAAACCATACATTCCAGAAAGTGAAAAAAAAATATTTTTTTTGCTAAAAACTCACTGGGGACATTTGTAACAGCACTACTGGTGACATGATATGTAACTGGCACTATATATGTGCAAGAAAATTATTGCTTGGCATTCAAATTCAATATTTGAGATAGTACACAAATTTTGTTTCATGTTTTGAAACCTTGTTTTTTGAACAAATAAAATATATTTGTGTGTATTTTATGTGGTAATAAAATATATTTGTGTGTATTTTATGTGTTTATACAGCAAACATGCAAGATACTTCAAAATACATAATTGAAATATTAAAATATTCCGAAATACGGAATAATCCATTATCCAAAATTCTCCTGGTCCCGAGCATTTTGGATACGGGATACTCAACCGGTATATTGTACTTTGTCAGCTCTGTGTCAGTTAGATTTAGTAGTAGTAATAGAAAAGGTGTCAGTAAGAGAATCCTGTAAAGAATTTAAACACATCATTAGATCATAAACATATTGAATCAGCATTGTGGTAGGAATCATGCAACTCATTGTGGGACATAGTGGGGCTGTCAATAAAACTTTGGCTTAATTGAGTCCACGTATATTGGACTGTGCTGTAAATAAATGTAGTAAGTCCTGACTATCTGCCATTTGATAGTAAGAGATATGCAGATCATAAATCAATGATTAGATGACGGTAATACTTCCATAACTGTAAAGTGAATTGATTTACACTAAAAAAATAATAAGAATAATCGCATTGGGCAGATAACCTGCAATAACGGAGTGTTGCAAATACTATGGGTGTTAAATAATATGCTTTGTTGTCAAATTTGAAAAAAAAACTATTTCTGCCTCAGATTTTAGAGGGCATTGTGGAATCCATGGAAGTTTTGGGCATCTCATTTCGGTTCAATATATATGTAACCTGCATGTCAGTGGTCCATAGATGTTCAGAAACTTGTGACATGATTAGTAATGAAAAACTCATCAAAATACTAATTGCTTAATGCCCTATGAGCATCACTCGTATCCTCTAACCCCGTGAGGGTCCTCATATCGGTTAGTGCCTTCTGACAACAGTCTCTCATGGATTCCTGATAATAATACACAATTTCTTCCAAACCACTCTGAGAAAAAACAATCATTAAATCATTACAAATATTTGAGAGAATATCATGATTAGTTGTGCAGTAAATGCGATTACTAGTAGCAGTACCCAGTTGTGCTGCGCCTAATTGTGACCTCCATTCCTTATTTGTGGGCTCATATGCATGACCAATGGATCTAGTAAAGTGGCAACATGCAATCAGATAAATCAGTAAGCATAAAAATGCAACTCAATATGCATCTTATAATAATCACTATAAAATCTGTATTTTTCAATAAGGGCTTTGATAAGGATTCTGCAGAGGTACCTGCAGACTCAATATTATTTTCTAAAGAATTTCTAGTGGCTCAGTAATAATAATAATAATAATAATTTTTAAAAAACATTTGCTTTTTCTGTGCAAAATTAAATGCATCAATTTGGAAATTAATCTTTTCTCTGGAATAGTCACACCTCTATTGGCTGGGATTTAATTTAAATAAAACAAGCAAAAGCAATAGCATTATTAAGCTCAGACATCATATTAGCATTTGTCATTTTGAAAAAAAAAATGGCAGTTTTTAAACAGATGTTGATAAAACAACATTATCACATGAGGGAAGCAAAGGGGAGGGGGCTGGAGGTCATCCTTGGGTATGGCTGATCACTGTCCCATACAAAACATTACAATATCTTAAATCTATTCATTGTGCTTTATCAAAAGGGAAAAAAAATATCTTTTTTTTTTTTTTTTAAATATCTTTATTGAGTTTTTATACCATTTTTTACACAATTACTGAAAAACATACACATTCCTTTTACATAAAAAAACATTCACATTCCTTTTGCATACAGAAACATTCACCCCTCCTCCCTTTCCCCCCACCCTCACCCCTTCTTCCATACTGTATAGTACTATATAGTTTTCCCTCATCATCACCTTGTCTCTTTCCCCTTATTTTAAACCAACTAGTACTGTTTCTTCCATATTTCCAAGTCTCCTCTATCTCTCTTTTTACTCTTCCAGGAGTGCCCTTATCTGTTGTTGTAGTTGTTGATCCAGCGTTTCTATATAACATATCCATTTTTTATAGAATCTCCTACTTCCTGTCACGATCCGAGCTCTCAGACAGACTTTCTTACCGGCTAAGTGCCTCCGCAGGTTCAGCTTGCGGTCCAGACGTCACCCCTGCCGGCGTCCTGTCTGCCGTGCGCCATCACCGCTGCCATCCTCCAGTCTGCTCAGCGCTGCTGAGTCCGCGGCTGCGCGGCGCACCGCTCTCCTTGTCCCCAGTGACGGTGCTCAGTGCACGGCAATCCACCTGTCCGCCGCCATTGCTCCCAGTATCCAGCATGGTGTGCGCAAACATACTTTCCCGCCATAGCCTGACATGGGGGCTGCCATGTTTTCCCAGTCACATGTCATTCCCGTCCAATCCTGTGTGATCTGATCTCCCAGTCATACCTGCCCGGCCAATCCTGGCCACCCAGTGGGTATAAGTATGCTGGGAGCTCTCAGATCAATGCTAGTGCTTCAGTTGTCTCCTGTATATGGTCAGCTGTCCTTGTCTCCGTGCAAGTGTCTTTCTCTGCTGGTGTTGTCTTCCATGCTGCAGTGTATTCCAGGTTATTCCATCTCCTGTTGAAGTCCAGGTTATTCCATCACCTGTGAGCCTGCCTCGTCAGCCCAGCGATCCAGCCTAGCTCCAGGACTCTGGTCCTCCGATGCTCCAGCATCATCCATCTCCGATGTTCCACCATCGATAGTCCGACACTCCGGACCCACAGTCAAGCTTCCGTCCGTCATTCCGGACCCACAGTCAAGCTCCTATCTTCCGTCCGTCATTCCGGACCCACAGTCTCCATATCCGTTACCCATCCGATGTTCCACCATCGATACTTCATTCATCATACCTGTAAAGTATTGCAATCTGCATGAACTGTCTTTACTCCTGCATACTTTACTGCCTGTATCATTACAACCTTCTGCATAATAAATCTGGTTGTACTTTTACCTCTGACTACTTATTGGCTCTGGGTGCACTGTCGCGCAGTTCATGCGCAGGGGTCCTCTCCAACCTCCCCGGTTCAGGTACCGGTCCAGGTCCCCACCAGAGGTCTCAGTCTCGTCGACTGAGTCCCCTGGTGTGACAGTAAGCACTAGCCAAATGGATCCAGCCGCAAACCAAGCTTCTCCACCCAGCCCTGTACAGCAACTGGCTGTTCGCTTGGATCAGCAAGAGGCTGCGCAGAGCCAAGTGATTCATTGCCTGCAAGATCTGTCTTCCCGGCTGGATAAGTTACAGACCACTCTCAGTGGCCCTGAGCCTGTCAGAGAACTTCCAAGTCCCGTTCATCCTCCTGTAATGGCTGCTGCACCTCGCCTTCATCTGTCTGTCCCCTCCAAGTATGATGGGAACCCCAAGACCTGTCGAGGCTTTCTCAATCAGTGTGAGATTCATTTCGAGCTGCAACCCAGTAACTTCCCTACTGAAAGGGTCAAGATCGCCTACATCATCTCCCTCCTGTGTGGAGCGGCACTAGAGTGGGCGTCTCCCTTATTGGAAAGATCTGATGCCATCCTGTCCAATTACAAGGACTTCGTGTCAACATTCCGGCGTATCTTCGATGAGCCTGGGCGATCAGCATCTGCCTCCACTGAACTCCTCCGTCTCAGACAAGGATCCCGCTCCGTCGGGCAATATCTGGTCCAGTTCCAGATTCTGGCGTCTGAACTCTCCTGGTGTGATGGGGCCTTATACGCAGCTTTCTGGCATGGCCTATCCGATCGTATCAAGGATGAACTCGCTACAAGAGACTTACCCTCAGGTCTAAGCGACCTTATTTCATTGTGTGTTAAAGTAGACCTACGCTTCCGAGAAAGGGCTATAGAACGTCACAAGAGCGCTCCAGTTAAAGTGCCAACTCCTCCGCCTTCTTTACCCACTGCTCCTGCGGTCCACTCCAAAGAAGAACCAATGGAGATAAATCGTTTCCGCTTGTCTCCAGGAGAACGTCGACGTCGACGGTTGGCACAGCTCTGCCTGTATTGTGCCGATCCTGCACATCAAATTTCTGCATGCCCAAAGCGTCAGGAAAACTCCTCCTCCTAGCCCGTCAAGGAGAGGGTAGGCTAGGAGTAATTAAGTCCTCTCCATCAGCAACCGATTGTGTCCTTCCAGTTTCCCTACAAGTTGGTCAGCATTTCAAGACTGTCTCCGCGCTTCTTGATTCCGGTGCCGCTGGCAACTTTGTTACTTCAGAACTGGTCCGCAAGTGGGGGTTGCCCACTGAAAGTCTTTCCAAGACTGTCTTCCTTACTGCTGTGGATGGCAGTAGGATTCCTGATGCGACAGTCTCCCGCAGAACTTTGCCACTTACAGTAAAAGTGGGAGTCCTGCACACTGAACTTTTGTCCTTCCTGGTTTTACCCCGAGCCACTCATGCTCTGGTTCTGGGTTTACCCTGGCTCCGTCTTCACAATCCTCGTCTTGATTGGAAGACATCTGAAATCCTTTCCTGGGATCCTTCCTGCTCCGGTACCTGTCTCCAAAAGGTACTCCCAGCTCGTCATTCTTCAGCCGATGCAGCAGACCTTCCGCCTCTTCCCTACCAAGAGTACTCAGATGTATTCAGCAAGTCTGGCGCTGATGTCCTACCTCCTCACAGACCGTGGGATTGCCCTATTGAACTTATCCCAGGCAAAGAACCACCCAGAGGTAGAACCTATCCTCTCTCTCTTCCAGAGACTCAAGCCATGACCAGTTACATCAAGGAAAATCTGGCAAAGGGATTCATCCGTCCTTCGACTTCTCCTGCTGGCGCAGGATTCTTCTTCGTCAAAAAGAAGGATGGAGGCCTACGTCCCTGCATTGATTATCGCGGCCTTAATGACATTACAGTAAAGAACCGATATCCGTTGCCTCTCATCACCGAGCTGTTTGACCGTGTCAGCGGTGCAACCATCTTTACAAAACTCGATCTGAGAGGTGCATACAATCTCATCCGCATACGAGAGGGCGACGAGTGGAAGACGGCGTTTAATACCAGAGACGGCCACTATGAGTACCTCGTCATGCCCTTTGGGCTCAGCAATGCCCCAGCCGTGTTCCAGCACTATGTCAATGAGATCTTTCGGGACATTCTGTACAGTCATGTAGTTGTATATCTCGATGACATTTTAATCTACGCCAATAACATCACAGAACATCGTTATTGGGTCAAAGAGGTTCTGTCCCGGCTGCGAGCTAATCATCTCTACTGTAAACTGGAGAAGTGTGTCTTCGAGGTGAAGTCTATACCCTTCCTAGGGTACATTGTCTCCGGTTCCGGTCTTCAAATGGATCCAGGAAAACTGCAGGCCATCCAAGATTGGCCAATTCCCTCTTCGCTGAAAGGTATTCAACGTTTCCTGGGTTTTGCCAATTATTACAGAAAATTCATTCGTAACTTCTCTTCTATTGTGGCTCCCATCACTGCCTTGACTAAAAAGGGGTCTAATCCAGCGAAGTGGCCGGCAGAAGCCATCGAAGCCTTCCATCTGTTGAAACAGAGGTTCACTTCCGCTCCTGTTTTAAGACAACCTGATATCACCTTGCCCTTTATTCTCGAGGTTGATGCCTCCTCCGTGGGTGTTGGGGCAGTCCTCTCGCAGAAAGCGCCCGATGGTCGTCTTCATCCCTGTGGGTTCTACTCCCGTAAGTTCCTGCCTGCAGAGCGTAACTATGCCATCGGTGACCAAGAGCTTCTCGCCATCAAGTTGGCATTAGAAGAGTGGAGATATCTTCTAGAGGGCGCTGTTCATGAGATCACAATTATCACAGACCATAAGAATCTTCTGTATCTTAAGTCTGCTCAATGTTTAAATCCCCGTCAAGCCAGATGGACACTTTTCTTTTCCAGGTTCCGTTTCAAGCTGTCGTTCTGTCCAGGGACACAAAACCGAAAAGCTGATGCCCTTTCCCGCTCATGGGAGCAAGAAAGTGAGTCAAAGTCCACACATCAACATTTTATTATTGATCCAGTGGCCTTCTCCGCAACGAGAGTTTCAAATCTCACGCCCCCTACAGGGAAAAGATATGTAAAGCCAGCTCTAAGAAAGAAGTTGCTCTGTTGGGCGCATGCTTCAAAATTCGCTGGCCATGCAGGCATTCAGAAAACTTACGAGTTTATCACCAGGTCCTACTGGTGGCCGTCCCTCAAACAGGATGTACAGGACTTTGTTTCCTCTTGTGCTAAATGTGCTCAGCACAAGACCAGTCGTCAGTCTCCTCCTGGGCAATTGATGCCACTGTCAGTGCCACATCGTCCTTGGACGCATATTTCTATGGACTTTGTAACTGATCTTCCAGAGTCTGACAAATTCACCACCATCTGGGTGATTGTTGATCGGTTCACCAAGATGGCTCACTTCGTTCCCCTCACCGGTCTTTCGTCAGCTTCCAAGCTGTCCCAGCTCTTCATCAAAGAGATATTCAAGCTTCATGGACTGCCTCTCGAAATCATCTCCGATAGAGGAGTCCAATTCGTAGCCAAATTCTGGCGAAGCCTGTGCTCCCTGCTTCAAATCAAGCTAAAGTTTTCCACAGCCTACCACCCTCAAACCAATGGCCAAACGGAGAGGGTGAATCAGGACCTTGAAGCATTTCTCCGCACATATGTCTCTTCTTCCCAAGATGACTGGGCTCAACTCCTTCCATGGGCAGAGTTCTGCCATAATAACCAATATCATTCTTCATCTAATGTCACTCCATTCCTTGCCAACTATGGGTTTCATCCTCGAGTTCCTGACTTCACTCTGCAACCTGTGTCCTCTGTTCCAGCGGTCGACACGACCATCCGGCAATTCGTCAAATCCTGGAAGCTTATTCGTTCTTCACTCCTGAAAGCTTCAAGCAGGTACAAAAAATTTGCCGACAGGAAACGCAGAGCTGTGCCAGCCCTCCGTCCCGGAGATCGTGTCTGGTTGTCAACCAAGAATCTTCGATTGAGAGTGCCATCGATGAAGTTCGCTCCCCGATATATTGGTCCTTTCCCAGTTGAGCGAGTCGTCAATCCAGTAGCTTACAAGCTCAAGTTGCCGCCCTATTTGAAAGTGCCAGCTACATTCCACATTTCGCTGCTCAAGCCGCTGGTTCTGAATCGCTTTCATTCCAAGCTCCCCAAGGCTCCTAAGGTTTGCACCCAGCGTGGAACAGAATATGAGGTCAGTAAGATCTTGGACTCTCGCATCCGATATGGTCGTCTGCAATATCTGATCGATTGGAAGGGCTACGGCCCCGAAGAGCGATCATGGACCAATGCCATCGATGTCCATGCTCCCAGACTCATCCGGGCGTTCCACTCCAAGTTTCCCCGCAAGCCTAAAAGGTGTCCTGGGGCCACCCTTAAAGGGGGGGGTGCTGTCACGATCCGAGCTCTCAGACAGACTTTCTTACCGGCTAAGTGCCTCCGCAGGTTCAGCTTGCGGTCCAGACGTCACCCCTGCCGGCGTCCTGTCTGCCGTGCGCCATCACCGCTGCCATCCTCCAGTCTGCTCAGCGCTGCTGAGTCCGCGGCTGCGCGGCGCACCGCTCTCCTTGTCCCCAGTGACGGTGCTCAGTGCACGGCAATCCACCTGTCCGCCGCCATTGCTCCCAGTATCCAGCATGGTGTGCGCAAACATACTTTCCCGCCATAGCCTGACATGGGGGCTGCCATGTTTTCCCAGTCACATGTCATTCCCGTCCAATCCTGTGTGATCTGATCTCCCAGTCATACCTGCCCGGCCAATCCTGGCCACCCAGTGGGTATAAGTATGCTGGGAGCTCTCAGATCAATGCTAGTGCTTCAGTTGTCTCCTGTATATGGTCAGCTGTCCTTGTCTCCGTGCAAGTGTCTTTCTCTGCTGGTGTTGTCTTCCATGCTGCAGTGTATTCCAGGTTATTCCATCTCCTGTTGAAGTCCAGGTTATTCCATCACCTGTGAGCCTGCCTCGTCAGCCCAGCGATCCAGCCTAGCTCCAGGACTCTGGTCCTCCGATGCTCCAGCATCATCCATCTCCGATGTTCCACCATCGATAGTCCGACACTCCGGACCCACAGTCAAGCTTCCGTCCGTCATTCCGGACCCACAGTCAAGCTCCTATCTTCCGTCCGTCATTCCGGACCCACAGTCTCCATATCCGTTACCCATCCGATGTTCCACCATCGATACTTCATTCATCATACCTGTAAAGTATTGCAATCTGCATGAACTGTCTTTACTCCTGCATACTTTACTGCCTGTATCATTACAACCTTCTGCATAATAAATCTGGTTGTACTTTTACCTCTGACTACTTATTGGCTCTGGGTGCACTGTCGCGCAGTTCATGCGCAGGGGTCCTCTCCAACCTCCCCGGTTCAGGTACCGGTCCAGGTCCCCACCAGAGGTCTCAGTCTCGTCGACTGAGTCCCCTGGTGTGACACTTCCCCCCTCACTATCCAGTATCGCAGTTTGTTTTTCGAAATGAAGCGTTTTCATCATGGACAGATTCACTTTTTCCACTCTTGGGGCCCTCCCCTCCGTCCAGTTCCTCAATATCTCTTTTCTCGCTATCGTAATTAAGATGGTTAATATCGAGATTAATCCATATCCCCTAGTATCGAGATCCCATACCGAGAAATCTGCAAAAAGTAGTGCCTTTATGTTCATGGTTGCTTTAACCTTGAACCTGTCATTGATGAAAGCCACCATCTTATACCAAAAGCGCTGGATTTTTGGGCAGTGCCAGAAATTATGTTTAAAGAGTGCGTTTTGCTTCTTACATTTGGGGCATATGCCCAGTTCATCTTGTGTCATATGTTTGCGTTGGCCCTGTGCTATATAGGCTCTATGTATGGTGCGTATATGTACTTCTTGAAGCATTGCGGACGGTAAGTGTTTCATAACTGTTTCCGTGTGTTTAAGTGCATTTAAAATAGTGGTTTGGTGTACCTGGTCTTTTTCCCAGGCTGTGCATAGTGAGGCCCATAATTTAAAATTTTGAGGTGACGTTAATAACCAATATAGTTGCTTTATCTTGTATGTGTTATTTTTACTATATTCCAATAAAGTGAATAAAGTGCTAGTCTCTTTACTATTCTCTGTGTGTGAGGTGATATTTTGAGCATAGTGTCTCAATTGGAGGTACATAAAAAACTGTGATTTTGGCACTCCATACTTCTCTGAAAGTGCTGTAAATGTATACATTATTCCCCCTGGGTCATATATGTCTTTAATTTCCATTATACCTTTGATATGCCATTGTTGGAAATTTACATTATTCCATGCTGGAGAAAACATGGGGTTGCCGCATATCGTTATATATTTGGACGCAGTATACGGGGCTTTAATGTTCTTATGGATTTTTATCCATGATATATAGGTGTGCATAAATAAAGTGTTCGATTGAATATTTACTGGTATTAGTTTCTTAGGTGTGTGTAATAGTGCTCTTAATGTGTACGGGCTTACTAGTGATTCTTCTATTTCAAAGTTTGAATATTTTGAAGTCTGGTATATCCAATCTATTATATATCTAAGGGATGTAGAGTGTATATAGTTTTCTATGTTGGGTGCTGCCAATCCTCCTTCTTTTCGTTGTAGGGTTAATTTGCCATACGCAATTCTTGTTTTTTTTCCTTGCCAAAGAAACTTTGTAAAGGCTTTGTTACATTTAGCAATATCCCCTTTAGAAATCCTTATCGGTAACATTTGAATCAGGTACAAAAGTTTCGGGAATATCACACTCTTCAGTACCGCCACCCGACCCAAAAGGGATAAGGGAAAATTTATCCAATCTGTCAATTGTGTGACTTCCGGTTCCTGCACCATGGAATAGGTTGCAGGGAGAGCGAGCTCCGTTACCTATCCCTCATAAACCATGCGTATATCTGAACTGATGTAATTTATCACCAAGAAAAGGCACCGTCTCCCCAAAGAGCAAACCCGTTAAACCTGCACTGATCGGGCGGCGTATCTCACTGTGATGTCGGGAGCCTGGAGCCGGTGACGGAACGGAGGAACAGAGAGCGAGGTGGCATCCAGATGGAGATACTCGCTGCACAGTCCGGAAGCAGACGCGAGACCCTGTGACGCGGTATACACTCAGTCGGAGTGAAACCGCGCGTCACCTCAGGGAGTGGGAGACATACCGCCCGATATACCACATACTGCCGTGGACGAGAAGGGACCCAGAGCCCAGGACGGCAGGCGGTTGTTCGCACGCTGATAACAGGGGACCTGTGGTGTACACAGTGTGACCAGCCCTGGGTCTTCATCCCTCAGGGACCAGTTAAAGAGCTAGAAATCCGACGATCTCAGTGCTCCAGAACGTGGTGTACAGAGGCAATCGAGACAGACACCTGGCTATGAGGAGATTGCAGCATATATGGTAAAACTGGATGCAGGAGGAGAGCCGGCTGATAAAGATTTATACGGGCTGCAGTGATTCACAGGAATCCAGGAAAATTGTCCGGAGCCAATTCTTGGCTGGTGGGAAAGGAGACACAGACTGAGGAACACTTCTTCCTGAAACTGGCTACTTACCATCCAGTGTATGGGGTAAGAACATACGATTTCTATACATATAGCATTCTCTCAGACCAAAAAGTGTACCCTATTCTGGCTCTCTTCTTATATATTGCATTTGGCACAACTATTACTATTACCTTGTGATAAGCCCACCAGCTGAAGGGGACTGGACAGACAGTAAAATTGTCACAGGTTTAGCAACTCACCCTCCAGGTGGAGACTAGAGCAAGCCCCAATAAAGGAGATATTAGCCCAAAATAGAGACTGCAAACCATAAACTACATCCCTGGGCAATGGCAAGTCAAGTGGAAGAAATATCGTGCTAAGAGATATTAACGGCTAAGAAATAACCTCCTAAATCACACTGAAAATCAGATAAAGAACTTCCTAATTAAATAAAAAAAAAAAAAAAAAGAGGGCGTTTAGCTGGGTCCCCTCTCTCGCGGAGAAGTGAGAACGGTTCAGTATAAAAGCTTGTTAAAGACGATTTGATTATGACCAGAGAGACAATGAGTGAAAAGCGCGGGTTACGTAATGTGTCCGTAACCTGCTTACCCTTTATACCTAACTACGTGCGAACAAAACGTAGCGCAGCGCAGTGTACCTTTTATTTAGTATTTTGCACCAAGAAACAATACCTTAATACGAGATCCTTTCGCAGTACTTTGTCTCTATTCTGCGAATATACCTTAAAGGACAGTGTCCGTAATATACCTTATCGCTATTATGCGAATAAACAGACACGACCACTGAATAGGAATAAGGAGATTAGAACTCCGTAAAAGGTTTGTATTTAAGTCCCTAATGGACAAAAGGGGGTTACAGAAATAAGAATAAACAGGTATAACAGGTGATACAATATACTAACAATGAATACTAAACAGACTTTACTAAGGGGAAAGAATACAGTTACAAGACACAATCAGCCAACAATACTTATAAGAATAAATACCGTGAAAATGCAACCGTTTACCCGTCTCATCAAGTATGCAAAGCGCAGTCCGGTCAGAGCTCACTATCGTTCAGGAATGAACTATAGTCCGGTAGGAAGGTCCAGGGAAAGTAGATGTGCCGAAGAGAGCGAGCCTGCTCCGGGTCGCCTATCTTATAGGGTCAGAAGGGGGAGGTCAAAGGCCATTCTCATTGGTCAGAGATCATATGTCCGGTCCACTGTGATTGGAGGTTAGACGCTGTACCTGGTCTGACCAGGTGCAGGGGAGTGAACTTTAAGAGTCCTTTGTTTGGTGGTTTCGGCGTCAGCAAGGATAAGAACCGGTTTGAGCTAGTTTCCTTTGTTAACTACTTACAACAGAAACTGTCTCTGGAATATGGATTATGTCCATAACTATCGGGCAATGTACATTGCGACATATTCGCAATGACCGGAATACTTCGCATAATGAACTGAGCGGAACGGTACTAAACACGATACAGACAGGTGTGTGCAGGGCTAACTAAGCTATGTGTGGCGTTCTAAACCTTTTAACTATATTTCATTTCGTGTAAGTGTGTTATTATGAATTTATGTGTGATAGTATGTCTACTCTTCTGGTCCACATTGTCACACATACTCGGGTATGGAAACTTTATTTGCGCAACTCTGCGAACCAAAATGGCGGCCATACTATCACAAAATGGCGTGTGTGCACCTAGACTTTCACAGTCCACCCTTTAACAGTAAATATAAAACTGTTACATTACAAAACATTTCACACGACAAAACAGAAATTCATAATCCTAACAGAGAAATTGGGATACATGAAATAAACATATAAGGGGAGTAAACCATCTGCTCTCGGCCGATCCAGGATCATGGATAAACGATGGGCCGCATTTATCGAACAATCTACTCAGGGTCACGAAGGATAATGTACAATTTTGGGATAAAAATAAAAACAGGGGTGGTTACAACATATACACATTCACAAATATGGCATCCTTTGGTAGGTATTGTTTGTGACAACAGACCCTTGAACTCTTTGTTGTCTCTCTTTTTGGTATGCTTTTAAGTATGATGGTATTATCACTATCAAACATCCAGTCCTGGGTAAGGTGTCAAGTTTATAGATTCTACCTTGACCTAAGCTGGGACGGGTAACACACTCTCAGAACTCTGTATCGTCCGTCCAATGCCTGGCAGCAGTGTGGCGGCGGTATCCTTGCTTTTGAAGATAACGGATAGTGGGGGGGAAAGACAAGAATAGGACCCACAACAATAGAGAAAACTGAGAAAGGAAAAATTTTGTTAGTGATCCTTCCAACCTATTACCAGTGGGGTGTGTCACAGTCCCTTATGTAGCTTGTACAGGTTGCTTGACCTTAGCTGCTCTCCAGTCCTCCCGAAATGGTGCCTCTTAGCGATTTCTTTCTTTCGCCCTCGAGTGTAAGGACCTTTTGGTTTTCTGTTCCTTTGGCAGTAGGACGAACGTACCCGAATCTCTCTCTCTGCGACTTTGTTATTGAGGTAGTGCTGGTCAACAAGATCTGGGGTGGTCCTTTCCAAAGGTCTATCAAGCAACCTGTATATGGCAAAGCAGGGGAAACAACAACAACATCTCCTGGTTCATGGTTATGACAGTTCACAACAGGTGTCAACAAAGTCCTTTTGCTGCAGTTTTCCAGGTGTGGATACGTCACTTGCATTTGTGGTCTAGGATCTCCTTGTGGGATTACCATAACCTGTGGCTGCCTGCCAAGCAATGTTTCGATGGGGACCAATGAGGTGGAGTTCTGAGAGTGATTTTACTACTACAAAAAGAGATTATGGGGTGTACCATCAGTCCCTGAAGGTTAACACATGACTTAAACCTTTCATATATATTTTTGCATACTCAAGGGTGCTTCTGGGCTGCCATATCTATACACACAAACGTCAACACATACATGTATATATATATATATATATATAAAAAAATAATAAATAAATAACTATAATGCTTCTAGAGTGGACAGTACAAAGCCAATTTTGTATTACCTGCAGAGGATCCTGCTGGAGGAGGGATGTGGAGATGGCTCTGTGGGAACAGCCGTTGCAGTTTCTTTCCCCCAGACAAGTAAGGCATGATTCTGTCGTCTTACCTGTCTGTGGGCACACCAGTAATTTCGGACTAATTTTCCCACATACCTTCCCTGTCAAGACAAGTCAGGCCATGGGCTATCTCTGTCCTGACAGTTTGGCATGTTCTTAGAGTCACTGGTTTACCTTGTCCATCTTTCTATTCCTGTCCACATCCCTTCGGCTTCCAGACTGCTTCTCCTGCAGGGGACACAAATCTTGTATTACTATGTGAATATACTGACATTTATAGGGGGAACACAAACATTATCCGCAGAGCGCATGGCTCACCCAGCTGTCTTGCCAGCATGTTCATCATCAAGTGACACTGAATCCTCATTGAAGATGTGGTTTTTACACTTGATAACAGCCACTCTGTCCGGCAGCTGTGTGACTGTCAAGAATCTTTTAAACTTACAACGCTTGCGCCACTGGAGTGCCAGCTACTGAAACAAAACATCTGAGGCGCCATAGGGCCTAAGATCTTCTGTATTACCCCAACAAACATACTTGGAGTCGGCATGAATATTGGCTGTTTTTCTCTCAGTTCGCAGTACTATTAATGAGACTGCTGTTGCTGAGTGAGACGTCCAATGGGTTCAGCCTCTACTATGCCTTTTCCATCTATTACGGTATAGCCAGTGTACAATTTTCCCTCTCGGTGTTGTGGAAAGAACGGAAAAAAATGAATTACCTCTTCCAATGGGTTGTTACCACCCTTTGGGGGCATGCTGCAAAAGGTCTGACTCAAACATGTCATGCAATCATATTCGTCTCGGCTCCCACTAAATTCCACTATTCCAGCAACCTCAGCACCACTCCACCCTTTGTGCCTTTGGCGGGCACACCTGGTAAGAGTGTTGCTGGGTTTACAATATTACCCATTTTACATGGTAACATCAATGCAAGTTCCCATTTAGTGAACTTGGCTGATGAATATCTTTCACATGTTTAGGCAGAATTTTAGGAGTGTCCAGACTATATGAAGAGCATAAACAGTTAAAACACACCCCAACACCACATTCTCAGTTTTGTTTACCAGTAGTGCTATGGCAACTACACTGTGTAGACAAGTATGAAGTGCTTAAGTAATAGGGTTTAATTGCACACTGCAGTACGACATTGGTCAGGCTGGCATCACCAGGTTTCTTACGTCACTATATCTGTCGCCCCCTCAGCAGGTCTAATATTCTAAATCACATGGTCTCTTGTGTCAGTTTTACCCATGGCAAAAGGCTGTAATCAGGCCTGTTTCTCCTTCTTTATTATCCACATCTGTCTGTGAAGACATGGGTATTGTGATTGCACCTATTTATATGTAAATGCGTTTTACAACCCTTTTCATTCTTTGTAGAAGGGGAATGCTTTGTGCATTACTTGGACTGCTTTTCACAAGATGGTGGCTGTGGTTGCCCTGGGTAACATTAGGAGTAATGCTTAAAGTTATTGGGACTTTGTTCAAGATTTACTGAAAAATATCTATATTGTGACTACTCGCTTTACAGGGTACCGCATATTCACAATGGTATTTCTCTGCTGGGAGTGCGACAGATTCTTCGAACTATTTATCTATGATTTGTGGGTTTCTGGAACAGAAGGGTAGGGGAAGGAGAAAAAAATTGGAAAAAGAGAGAGAGAAAAACTCAAAAAGGGTAGAAAATATTAATGACAGTAATGTGTACATTTATTTTCAACATAAACATTTTTCTTTTATTTTGATGACGCCAGGATTTAGCACTATGGGGGAAATTGGCTCTCAACTATTTGGTTCTTACCCTTTTCAACTCCTGTTCTGATTCGTAAGCCCTCCCTTTCTTTCTGTTTCCCAGTGTGGTTGTGACTATGGGCTGTGTCTAGGGGTATTTAGCTAAAAGTTCTCTTTTGGGAACCTTGTTATTTCACTGGGTATTTTTCCAGCTCAACCTCAGATTTCGAATGGTGAGGCTGTACTTTGGGGCGCTATACTTTCTGTTTTTAACAGGGTTTCTATTGAAGCTATGGTTGCCATTGATCCTGTGTCCTTCCCATCTTTAGTTCAAAGGGAACTCGGTATTTGTGCTGTAGTTTTCAGCTACCTTAGATGGATTTGACTCTATAACAGTGGAATACAACATTTGCCTCTGAGGACTGTCCAGCATATCTTGCACTTCTTGTGTAAGATTTCTAGGAGTGTCCAGGAATACCCCATCGGGGGTGTAATAGATGACACATCCCATTTTGCATAGTAAATCTCTACCCAGGAGGTTAGTCGGGACCGCTGCAGCCAACAGAAAAGAGTGTTTGGTATGCAGAGGCCCGCTTGTAACATCTGCTGGTTTCGTCAGTGGGTAATGCTGTATTTTTCCTGTTACCCCAATTGCTGCTACTAATTTCTTGGCACAACCTAGACCAGGAGGGAATGTTGTTAAACGGGTTTGATACCAAAAAAAAACTTTATATTTAAACTATTCCACTTACCCATATCTGAGGCTCCTCCCTCAGATATTGTCTTATGTTACCTGGATGTGGGGTGTACGTGTGTCCTACTCCCTGTTTGCATATGTGTGTCATGCTTAGGGCAGCGTTGGCTACTAGGTGGGGCTATGGCTATGTGTTGAGACCTACCTGTCTTCCCTCATCGTGTCTCCCAGTTACTTACATGTGTGTTATGTTTTCTATGGTTACTTACCCTGCAATGTCTGGCTATGTGTCCTTTGTTTCCACATTTGAAACATACCATTTGGTTTTGTTTTTCTGTCATAAGTTGTTTGTCCAGATCAACAGCAGATTTCTTTAAAGTGCGTACTGACATCTGTCTGCAGTTGGGGTGAATGGTTTCTATGTTGGTTCTCAGATTTTCCCTAGGACCTTGTATCAGCACAGAGACAATCCCTCCCTTAAGATGTATGTTGTCCCTGGGGCTGTGGATACCAGAGTGTTTTGGCAACGCCTGTAAAGCATGGTTGAAATATCCGCTGGTGGACTCACCATCTTTCTGTGTGATGGTGAACCCTAGGGTATTTTCAACTGTCCCTGGGAAATATACACCCAATTGTATATTTATTAGGCGTATATTTTCCTGGTTGCCCTGTTCAGTTAAGATCTTATCGCCCTCCACACCACTGTCTCGAATGAACTTCTGGACATCTATATGTGAAGGGAGGCAAGCTCTCAACATGTATCGCCAATCCTTATTGGTGGGCTCATCTGAATTTCCTCGCTCCCTTACAAATTTCTGACACTTTGCCAGATCTTTGCTGGGATCAGGAAAATTTTTGATGATTGAATGACGTTCCAATCGCGTCCATGTATTGTGCATGTCACTATCCTTTACAGGCATTACCTCATCCCCGTCTCCCCGTCCACAAGGAGGTTCCACTGTGTGCAGAGGGTGGATCTGTATCCCCCCTGCACCATTGGACAACATCCCAGGAGCAACTATCTCTGTGCTGTGTTGTGTGTACTTACCTGTGTCTAATACTATGCTGTTGACATCAGCCGTCTCCTCCTCCTGTGCTGGGACCCCAGCAGTGGGTTGCGCCTTTCCCTCAAGCATGTTAAGGGCATGGGAGACGGCCAGTGCCAACAGCTGCTCGTTCTCCTCTCGGGTTTCCTTATAAGGGGGTAAGACAGGGTACAAGTTAGTAACGGATACATTATTACTCATGTCTTTCTTATGAGTCATTAACCCCTTCGGCACATATGGGGGTGGGGGAGTTGATTCTATTGCGGCAACGGTTGCATTTTTATTGTGGCTGATTGTGTCCGGTATTGCCAGACCTCTGGTTCCCCATTGTTCCTGTCCTTCCTTCTGCCACAATTTAAGAATATCTATATGCTTCACTCTCTCCTTACGACTGGAGAGTAGGCATATTTCATCTTTTACTGCCGATAAGATTTCTGGATCGAAGCTACCAACACTGGGAAATTCTAACTTGCTGCCTTGTGTCATTTTTCTCCATTTATTTTGGTAAACAACTGCGAGTTCACCGTGCTTCCTGCACATAATAAAAGCAGCCGATCCTTTTGGCTGGCTTGCTTCCTCCCTAACATGCACGTTATCACAGCGTGACCCGTTATTACCCATAGTTACAGGAATAAACGTTCACAGCTTAATAGATAATCGGTGGGTTATTTAAGTTGAGAGCTCCCCAACCACTCACTTCTCCACACAGCGACACTTCAACGCAATCAAGCGAAGAGCCCACAATGCGAGGTAACGTACTCAATCACCAAGTCTTTCAACTAGCAGCGAACTTCTAGCCAACTTGCTTGATGCGGCACAATTTTTCCAGGGTATAACAAACTTGCTTTCCTATACCCCCAAAAATCGGATTTCTAAAGTAGCTAATCGGAAACAAGTGCGTTCCGATATATCTTCTTGTACCCTCCTAGCGGAATCAATTCCACTGAAGGGGCAGTTCCTATGGGCACGTCGTCACGTGAACCCGGTCCTAACTGGACTGTCCTACACTGGACTACACTGCGCTGAGTCGTGCCGTCACACACCCGTTCGCCTCAGTTATTTTTCACACTGGGCGCTAGTTACACCTTGGTCTTATGCGTATTTTTGAAATATTTCTGTACAGAAAATTTTTCCCAGGCTGGTAGCTTGTCACTAGATACTTATGCAGGTATAAATCCCTTATAATAAACTATAGGAATCTATTAAAATAATGCTTGAGTTGCTTGCTTATGAAAAATGAACAAAAAGAAAAAAACTTATTTTCTTTTATTAATCACCGCCTTATTCGCAGTATATTACTATACTGTTTAAATAAAGCTGATGGTTTAATACTGTTCACCTTTGAGTTCCTATGTGTGCTGCATGTGCAGTACCAATGAACAGCCACGTGTGTACGTGCGTTGTTCACAGGCCGCCGATGAATCGGCCACCCACGTGTTCTATAGTGTATTTGCAAGGTTGCGCTCGGGTTTCGCTATACGCAGTAATTGCGCCTAAATGTGGAATAAATCCCTTAACTCTGTCCGAGAGTTACGTATCAAGATGCGAAATAAATCCCGTACTTAATCCGTAAACCACGTACAAAGATGCGAAACTTTCCCTATGTGGGCACGTGCGCGCGCACCTTGCGTAATATACAATAGACGCTTTACGTTACTGCAAAAGGCCCAGGACTTGTCGCCACGTGGCGTGGTCCCTGTTTTTGCGGTAACTAACAATAAACAATTATAGTTTTGCACAGAGGGGATCCTCTATGTACTATAATAAACACAGATTCCACGTGTGCGAACCTTATCGCACGTGGTACATATACTGTAATAAACAAGCAGCCCAAGACACTATACCCCGTTAAACTACTTGTGGCAGGCAGAAGTACAGTTTACTAAACACTTAGGTATGATATGCTTTAAAACATGTGGCTTTCACTCATTGTACTCCGGGTTCAGCGCTAGCACTTCCCGAACCCCGCACTGCCGTGGACTCGGCCTATCCAGCAATGGAAACAAATAAATACTTCCACCCTTTTGCTGGTATAGGTCGAGCCGCACGCCTGGTACTGAGTTCTGGACTGTGGAGCGGACGGACGAGCCCTCAATTGTTAAAGACGATTTGATTATGACCAGAGAGACAATGAGTGAAAAGCGCGGGTTACGTAATGTGTCCGTAACCTGCTTACCCTTTATACCTAACTACGTGCGAACAAAACGTAGCGCAGCGCAGTGTACCTTTTATTTAGTATTTTGCACCAAGAAACAATACCTTAATACGAGATCCTTTCGCAGTACTTTGTCTCTATTCTGCGAATATACCTTAAAGGACAGTGTCCGTAATATACCTTATCGCTATTATGCGAATAAACAGACACGACCACTGAATAGGAATAAGGAGATTAGAACTCCGTAAAAGGTTTGTATTTAAGTCCCTAATGGACAAAAGGGGGTTACAGAAATAAGAATAAACAGGTATAACAGGTGATACAATATACTAACAATGAATACTAAACAGACTTTACTAAGGGGAAAGAATACAGTTACAAGACACAATCAGCCAACAATACTTATAAGAATAAATACCGTGAAAATGCAACCGTTTACCCGTCTCATCAAGTATGCAAAGCGCAGTCCGGTCAGAGCTCACTATCGTTCAGGAATGAACTATAGTCCGGTAGGAAGGTCCAGGGAAAGTAGATGTGCCGAAGAGAGCGAGCCTGCTCCGGGTCGCCTATCTTATAGGGTCAGAAGGGGGAGGTCAAAGGCCATTCTCATTGGTCAGAGATCATATGTCCGGTCCACTGTGATTGGAGGTTAGACGCTGTACCTGGTCTGACCAGGTGCAGGGGAGTGAACTTTAAGAGTCCTTTGTTTGGTGGTTTCGGCGTCAGCAAGGATAAGAACCGGTTTGAGCTAGTTTCCTTTGTTAACTACTTACAACAGAAACTGTCTCTGGAATATGGATTATGTCCATAACTATCGGGCAATGTACATTGCGACATATTCGCAATGACCGGAATACTTCGCATAATGAACTGAGCGGAACGGTACTAAACACGATACAGACAGGTGTGTGCAGGGCTAACTAAGCTATGTGTGGCGTTCTAAACCTTTTAACTATATTTCATTTCGTGTAAGTGTGTTATTATGAATTTATGTGTGATAGTATGTCTACTCTTCTGGTCCACATTGTCACACATACTCGGGTATGGAAACTTTATTTGCGCAACTCTGCGAACCAAAATGGCGGCCATACTATCACAAAATGGCGTGTGTGCACCTAGACTTTCACAAGCTTATATCTGGACATAGATTTCTTTTATGGCCTTAGAATCTGAGTAATCCATCAGCCCTTGGAGCTTGTTTTGATTGCCCCCTTAAACCAAGGAATTGGAAAAATTAGCACTCATTAAAAAAGCAACAATTCTGAGAAGTCGGTATACCAAGCAAAGTATCGACGGGAAAAGTAAGGGATACAAGGCCAGATTAGAGTCGGGGGTTAAGCTGAAGAAAACCGCAGATAAGTTCATATAAGCAGGTGAGACATAAAACTCCTAAAACCTATAGGAGGGAGACAAAGAAGACAAAATAAAATCAGTTTGTCCAGGGCCAGGATATTTAAAGGAAACAAAAAGTAATTAAGGGGGATCCACGCTGTATGGAGAAATTTCTCTCCCCAATAATGCCCCCTAAAGCTCAAAAAGAAAAAGATCGGGCTGAAAAAGAACGCTCACGTATTATATCAACCACAACTGGCCCAAACACCTCCAAAACATCAAGGAAATCAGAAACCCTGGCTAATACCAGCAGCCAGAGAGACGAAAATATAGTCCCTGCAATAAGATCTATGGAGATGGAGGATTATCAAATGATGACCCAAATAATTAAACAAACGCTTGAACCACTGCTACAAACACAAGCGGAAGTGATGAAACAAGCTGTGGAAGAAATTAAAGGACAGATAAAACAGATTTCAGATAGAACCCAGGAGATGGAACAAAAAGTAGGCATAATCTTTCAAGACAATGAGCAATTGAAATCACAAGTAACAGATCTTCAGAAGAACCAAAAACAGATGCTGGAAAAAATCGAGGAAATGGGAAATAGAGCAAGGAGAAACAATCTGAGAGTAGTGGGCCTACCAGAATCTCTCAAGGGACCGGCACTGAATCTATTTCTACGGAGCACTTTACCTGCAATGTTAAACATCCAGGCCTCATGCGCGGACTTGACAATAGAGAGAGCACATAGGATGGGCAGATTAAGAGATATAGAAGGAAACCAAGAAATACGCCCCAGAGCCGTTATCTTTAGATGTCTAAACTTCCTTCATAAAGAAGCAATATGGAAGGCATCTAGAAAGACCAGAGACTTAACATGGGAAGGAAATCATATTCTGATCTTTCAGGACTATTCCGTGGAGGTCTCAAGGGCAAGAAGAGAATACGCCCCCATCTGTTCAGAATTAATAAGAAAGGAAAAAAAATTTGCCTTGTTATACCCAGCACGCCTGAGACTGTTTGAAAAGGATTCTTATAAAGACTTTTCTGACCCCGTAGCTGCCAAAGCCTATTTGGAGCAATAGAAACAATAGTTAATGGGTTAAACCCACCCTGATCAGATACATCTTGCAGGATTAAGAGAGGGGAGCCTAGAACTAAGTGTTCAGTTTAAAAAAAAAAAAAAAAAAATATATATATATATATACTTGAAAGGATAAAAGGAAACAAGAGATTAAGGGGGAAACTATAAGGCATCAGGTGAATAGAAACTAGAGAGGGAAGGTTTGGAGCTCTAACTCCAAAGATCAATGGCCGTGAGAAAGTGCGGGGACACCAATCAGAGGATTGTGAATTACAACTACCCCCGCTTCTCTCGCGGCTATCGGATCCCAAGGAAGTCAAGTAAGGAAATGTATCCGAATAACGAGGAAACCCGGGAGCCAAGAAAAGGCATCAGGGCCCTCGTTCTATTCTTGGTTGTGTGTGGGAATGTATGTTTTGATTGTCCCTGGGAGGTGGAGATATCTACCACAGGGGAATCCAAGTATGACACTAAGTATAGTAAATTAAAGTCTTGTAGCCCATGTCGTCGCCCAAAACAAATTGTACTAATAACTAATCCCCAAGGGAATAGAAGGTATGCTAGGAGAACAATTCACAGAGCACACGCGTCCCCTTGACCCGAAATTAAGCCCATCTAGCTTAAACAAATTTGAGCAAATATGTCAGACCTTAAACTAGCAACATGGAATGTGGGAGGTATAAACTCCCCAATAAAAAGGAAAAAGGTCTTGACATATTTGAACAAATTACGAATAGATTTGGCATTGATACAGGAGACCCACTTGACAGAAAAAGAGATTATGAAGTTAAATACGATGGGGAGAAAAGTGCTGGCCGCAGCAACCTTTAATTCAAAAGCTAGAGGAGTAGCTATCCTCATCTCCTCGAGGGTACAATATGAGATTAATACAATTATCTCAGATAAACAAGGAAGATATGTAATAGCGGATATATGTATAAATGGAATGAGATATGTTATAGCTAATATATATGCTCCCAATGTGTACAAAAAGAAATTCTTCTTGAAAATCCTGAAGATTCTAAGGCCCTTTTTCTCCTGTACTCTATTGGTGGGGGGAGATTTCAATTTGGCCACCTCTAAATATCTAGATAGAAGCAGTAAAAATAGATCCCAGCCCCAATCTCCCAAAAGCGGAATGAAATGGTTTTGTGAACAGCTGAAGATGGTGGACATCTGGAGAGCTACCCATCCAACGGAAAGGGAATACACTTGCTATTCAGGGGCACACAAATCATTCTCTAGGATCGACTACCTGCTGCTTTCAGAATTCATACAAGGGAGGGTAGCTGAAAACCAAATTGAACCAATATCTGTTTCCGATCATGCCCTAGTTTGGGCGAAAATAACTCTAAAACAAGACAGAGGAAATTATAGGCAATGGAGATTCCCGACCCATCTAGCAAGCTCCTTAGCCTTTAAAAAGAAGTTGGAAACGAGCTAGGTAGAATTTGAGAAAAACAACAATACAAGAGAAAACCCACAAAATTATTGGCAAGCGGCAAAAGCAGTAATAAGGGGAGAGTTGATAGCTTATGAAGCCCAAAACAAAAAAACAAGAATAGCAAACTATAATAAAGCCCAACAAAAAATTAACTATGTCATATCAGGCGTTTAAAAAGAAACCGAACCCCCAGAACAAAGAGATGTACACCTTGGCCAAACAACAGTTTGAAAATATTCTCCAAACCATAGGGGATAGATATAGTTTTCAAAAGGAATATAGATTCCACAAATTGGGAAACCGCTCCGGCCGTATCCTCTCAAATTTGCTTAGAAGCTCTCAACCATCAAACCAGATCCCGAACCTTAAAAAGAAGGATGGCTCAAAAACATCGAACAGTGTCCAGATAGTTGAAGTGTTGAGGGAATATTATGAAAAAATCTATAAAGAGGAAACCCTAAACAAAGAAGCAAAAAATAATTTCTGGGAAAACATAAAGCTAACCCAAATCCCCCAAGAATTAGTCACGGCAATTTGCGCGCCAATAACATCTATAGAGATCAAAAATGGAATTAAAAATCTAAAACCCAACAAGGCCCCTGGCCCAGATGGGTTTTCGGGGGAATTTTATAAAATTCTGCTACCTTATATCCTAGAAACTTTAACAGAAGTCCTTAACAGTATTATAACAACTGATCAGATCCCCCAGTACTTCAATGCCGCACTGATAAGAGTAATCCTAAAAAAAGGCAAAGATCCATCATCCGCAGCATCATACCGCCCAATATCGTTGTTAAACGTGGATTACAAAATTATGACTAAAATCTTAGCTAATAGAATAGCAAAACTAATCCCAAAGTTAATAAAGGAAGACCAAACAGGATTTATAAGCGGTAGGCATTCAACATGTAATATCAGAAAAACACTAGCAGTAATACAAGAAATAGAACAAAAAAAAAAAAATACAGCTAATATATTAATAGGGATCGATGCCGAGAAAGCATTCAATCTATTAGCTTGGGATCACTTGCTGGAGACCTTAAGAAACTTTGGGTTCCCAGACAAGTTCCTTAGCATATTGAGGACCTTATATTTCGGAGCAACATCTCAAATTTTGGGGAATGGATGCCTTTCGGGGCATATCAAAATAGAGAGGGGTACACGACAGGGGTGTCCGATATCCCCCTTGTTATTCGCCCTAGCGCTAGAACCACTAGCAATAGCGATAAGACAGGATACGAATATCCAAGGCATAAAAATAGGATCAAATGAAATAAAAATCTCGCTTTTCGCAGATGATGTTCTCCTATTTATATCGAATCCTGAAACATCCCTCCCACATGTTATTAGGAATCTAGCCCACTTTGAGTCCTTCGCCGGGTACAAGGTAAATCAAAATAAATCAGAGATACTGATTCTCAATCAGACCCCAGCATCACAGAATCTGGCGGAAAAATACACCAATTTCCAGTATATATCAGGCCCAATGAAATATCTGGGAATTAAATTCTCGGCCAGAAACCAGGACCTTTATAAATATAATTACACCCCAGTAATTAAACATATAATCACGGAAAAAATATCTTTAATTCTAAGATCTTTCAACACATAATTGTTTAATGTCCTTGTTATGGAAAACAGTTCTGTAACACTCCTTGGATATTTCACATCATTTAGGAATAAAACTTTACTCTCTTATCAATCTCATTAACCATTTCCTGCCTTTAATCTCCTACAGAGTTATTTCTGATGTTACTCTCACCTCATCACTGAAAAAAACTTCTTCCCTTCTGCTTTTTCAAAAATAAACAAAAATTTCAAAATTATTCTTTTTTTTCCCCATTTTTCTTTTTCTTCCCTAGGGCTCTAAAAGAGATATCACCTCTCCTCACTTCTCACTGAACAGAATTAACCCCTCAGTGGGACAGTACAATCTTTCCAAACATATGTGGGTTAGTGGGATATACTATCTCAATTCTTGGAGCTTTCACCACCTGTCACCAGACCATTGCGCGTTCACTCTCATCAAATAATCATTACCTCGCAGGTGCATCATCATCGCCAATTCCAACTAACTATGACCAGCATAGTATTTTCTATTCCTTCTCACTTGCTCACACCAGTCACATACTCAGAGTACTTTCTGTGATCCCATACAAATGCTTAAAACAGTGTTACCTCTTTCAAAGACAAAAATGTAAATAAAATAAATGAAAAATTTCCCCAAAAAACCTAACCTAGCGTTATATGTCACCCAAATGTTATCATACCTACGCTGCGTTATGTGTCGCCCAATGTTATCACACCTACGCTTTCCACGCTGCGTTATGTGTCGCCCAATGTTATCACACCTACGCTTTCCACGCTGCGTTATGTGTCACCCAATGTTATCACACCTACGCTTCCACGTGTCCCACCCCCACCCTGTCTTCTCTTGTTATTTTTTTCCCCCCATATATTCTACCTTGTACGTAGGTGGCAGATACCCCCTGTGAATCTCCCTACCAGTCAGCACTCTCACAGGAAAAATCAACTCGTCAAATCAAAAAAATTATATGCAATATGTCAGTCTTTGTTACCATATCTGCACATTGTCTAAGCGATCATTACATGTTTAGATCACTATCTCCCCTGGTTACCTAGCTAACTGTGGCCACAGTATTAACCCCTTACGATACTCTATCAATTTAGTACCCTCCCCCTTTCAAAACAAACAAAATTAAATTAACACAAATAAACAAAAAATGGCTTAAAAAAAAACAACCTAAGACTTATCTGCGCATTACTCAAGGTATATCTGATTCAATATATGTATCCAGATCAAGCAAATAAGCAATAGAAATTGCCAACAGAAAACACGGTCTAATATGTCAATATGAACCTTTAAGAATAGATGTTATATTGGACTTATATCTCATCGATATATATCACTTTTCTTATCCAAAATGTATTACTCATTAAATGAAAAAAAAACATTGAATTCACATGATCATTTCCTGTTACTTCACCTAACATGGACAACTCCTTATCTCGCATTACATCAACTGAATCCATCACTTTAGAGTTTCCAACTCACAGCTGCTTTGTTTAACCCCTTCACGACATTTGACGTATATATACGTCATGGCCGGGAAGTACTTCCCGACCGTTGACGTATATATACGTCATGGCTTAAAACTGTCACTGCGTCTAGAGACGCAGTGACAGAGGGACGATGTCTGCTGTCCCTGACAGCAGACATGTCCGTGCATGCCCAGGGGGGGCGGCGATGCCGCCCCCCCGTCGGCGATCGCTGTGATTGGCTGTTCATTGTGAACAGCCATTCACAGCGTTTTCTGTGTCACCGGCGAATAACGTTCGCCGGTGACACGGGATCGGAGGTGATTGGTGCTGTAAAGTACAGCACCAATCACCGCGGGGTGTAAGGGTGACACTGGTGTCACCCCACCTCACCCCTCCCGCCCCCAAAGGCCGTGATTGGTTCGTCGGACCGACGGACCAATCACAGCCATGGAGGGGGGTTTAAACTAACGGTGACTGCACTGCAGACGCCATTCCGGTCTGGAATAGCGTGCAGTGCGGTCACCGTGCCCAGCTGCCGCCTATACTGACCAGAACCCATCCAAAATACTTACCTGATCATTGATATTGCTTATGCTTGTGACATCTTGTGACATCCTGTGACATCTTGTGCTGCTGCGATTTATTAGATAGAGAGAGAGTTAGAGAGAGAGAGATAGAGAGAGATAGAGAGAGATAGAGAGGCCTAGTGCTATATTTTGTGCTGCTGCAGTGTGATAGAGCTATAGATAGAGAGATAGAGAGAGATAGAGAGAGATAGAGAGAGAGAGAGAGAGATAGAGAGAGAGATAGTGACAGATTGTGCTATATATTTTTTATATAACTGAAAGAGATAGAGAGAGATAGAGAGAGATAGAGAGGCCTAGTGCTATATTTTGTGCTGCTGCAGTGTGATAGAGCTATAGATAGATAGAGAGAGATAGAGAGAGATAGAGAGAGAGAGATAGAGAGATAGTGACAGATTGTGCTATATATTTTTTATATAACTGACTGCTGCCCCCCCTTTTGTGCTGATCAGTATAAATTAACTGATCAGCAACTTTTTGGGGGCGCAGGTTTTTTTTTATATATAGATATACCTGTCAGTGCTGCTGCTGCAGTGTCATAGAGTGATAGATAGTGAGAGATAGAGAGATAGAGAGAGATAGTGACAGAGAGTGATAGAGAGTGCTAAATTTTGTGTCTGCTGCCCCCGCCTTTTGTGCTGATCACTATATCTGAGGTGATCAGCAACTTTTTGGGGGTACAGAGGTTTTTTTTTATATATATACCTGTCAGTACCACCAAAGGTTGTGCACCTGCTGCCCCTCACTGGTAATCAGTGTCGCATCACTGATCACCTTTTTTTATTTTTTGTGAGTGCTGTGGGGTCTTTTTTACATTTTTTTTTTTACACACACTGTGATTTTGTGTGTGTCCTGTGGCCACTGTGCGCTGATCAGTGACGTACATCACTGATCAGCTTTTTCGGCACAGGGTTGATCTATTTTTTTTTTTTTTTGGATCAAATTCCTGTTGCCTTTGAGCGCTGTTCAGTGACGGACGTTACTGACCAACATCTGTGCTCAATTTTTGGCGCAGGACCTTTTTTTTTTTTTAACCCCTTCCATTTTTTTAACCCCTTCCATTTTTTTTTTTAACCCCTTCCATTTTTTTTTTTTAACCCCTTCCATTTTTTTTTTTTTGAACCCTTCAATTTTTTTTTTTTTGTATTTTTTTTTTCTGCACTACATACATACACACTACACACTACATACCCCCCGGGTTGAAATAAAGTTTGTACCCCCCCCTACACTATACACGTGTTGAAACATTTCACTACCAGTAACACAAAAATATAAATGGCATCCCAAATGTCATCCCAAATGTCGTCCCAGTCATCCAGGAGAATGTATTCGGTGGAGGAGGCATATGCCATGCTTGCCTCTGACTCTGACACAGCCAGTGAGGCAAGCGGGGAATTTGAAGGATTTGTCTTAAGCTCCTCTTCCTCCTCTGATGATGAGGGACCCCCTCAAAGACGCCCCCGTAGAGCAGCTGAGACCCCCCCCCAATAATTGATCTCGTATGGACCCCACCACCAGACAATTTTGAGCCCCAGGTTCCTGAGTTTTTGGCCATCCCAGGAATCCAATTTGATTCAACAGGTCTCAGAGAAATTGACTTTTTCAAATTATTTTTCTCTGATGATTTTATAAATTTAATGGTGGACCAAACTAATTTATATGCCCAGCAGTTTATTGCTCAAAACCCCACGTCATCATTTGCTAGGTGGACCCCTGTAGATGCAGTAGAGATGATGACGTTTTGGGGTCTGGTGTTACATATGGGCATAGTAAAAAAGCCACAAATTAGGCAATATTGGAGTACAGATGTTCTGTACAGCACCCCATTTCACCGTATGGCCATGCCCCGGGCTCGTTTTGAGGCAATCCATAAATTTATACATTACACCGATAATGCACAGTGCCCACCCAGAGATGATCCCACCTTTGACAGGCTATTCAAAGTCAGGCCGGTCATTGATCATTTCAGTGCCAAATTTGCAGAGCTATACATCCCTGATAAATGTATTAGTATCGACGAGTCCCTTATACATTTTAAAGGAAGGGTTAAATTCCGCCAGTACCTTCCCAGTAAGAGGGCAAGGTATGGCATAAAAATGTATAAGCTGTGTGAAAGCACCACAGGGTACACCCACAAGTTTAGGGTATATGAAGGGAAGGATTCAAGAATTGAACCACCAGAATGCCCCCCCTCCCTCGTAGGTGTTAGTGGAAAAATTGTCTGGGATTTAATGCACCCCTTCCTGGATAAGGGTTATCACCTCTATGTGGATAACTTTTACACCAGCATCCCCCTGTTTAAGGCCCTTGGTTCAAGAGGTACAGCAGCTTGCGGTACTGTGCGCAAGAACCAAAGAGGCCTCCCCAAAACGCACATTGCCCAAGTAATGAGAAGGGGTGAAAGCAGGGGAATATGCACCGAAAATATGTTGTTGGTCAAATATAAGGACAAGAGGGATGTCCTTATACTGACAACAATTCATGGAGACAGTACCACCTCCATCCCTGTACGAGGTACCAGTACCCACACCTCAAAACCAAATTGTATCCTAGATTACAATAAGTACATGGGCGGAGTGGATCTTTCAGATCAGGTACTGAAGCCGTACAGTGCCCTGCGGAAAACAAATATCTGGTACAAGAAGCTGGCCGTGTATATCATCCAGATGGCACTGTATAACGCTTACGTGCTATTCCGTTCTACCGGCCAGAGGGGGACATTTATGCACTTTCAAGAGGAAGTCATAAAGAGCCTAACATTTGGGAATCAGCAGGCAGAGGGCCCCAGTACTTCTAGTACTGGCCCCCGTATTGTACCAGGGCAGCATTTTCCCAACGAAATCCCCTCCACTGCAAGAAAGGGCAGGACACAAAAAAGGTGCAAAGTTTGCTATAAAAAGGGAATAAGAAAGGAAACTATTTTCCACTGTGAAACTTGCCCCGACAAACCCGGCCTATGTATAAAGGAGTGTTTCAAAATATACCACACATCTATGGATTATTAGGTTCATCATTTCACCGTGCTTCGGGGGTCTTGCTAATGCCACATAGCACCCACCATTCATTCCACCAGAATCTGAGCTGCAAAAACCAAAAATCACTCCTTCCCTTCTGAGTCCTGCCATGCACCCAACTGGTATTTTTTGGTCACATGTGAGGCATTGCCGTACTCTGGAGAAATTGGGGCACAGATTTTGGGGTGCTTTGTCTCCTTCATTCCTTGTGAAAATGAAAAATTTTGAGCCAGAAGTACATTTTTGTGTAAAAAAATGTATTTTTTTCATTTTCACTGCCCAGTTGTACCAAAATTGATGAAACCCCTGGGGGTTTGAAATGTACACTATACCCCTAGATGAATTCCCTGAGGGGTGTAGTTTGCAAAATGGGGTCACTTGTGGGGGGGTTCCACTGTATTGGTAATGCAACATAGCACCCACCATTCATTCCACCAAAATCTGTGCTGCAAAATCCAAAAATCACTCCTTCCCTTCTGAGTCCTGCCATGCACCCAACTGGTATTTTTTGGTCACATGTGAGGCATTGCCGTACTCTGGAGAAATGGGGGCACAGATTTTGGGGTGCTTTGTCTCCTTCATTCCTTGTGAAAATGAAAAATTTTGAGCCAGAAGTACATTTTTGTGTAAAAAAATGTATTTTTTTCATTTTCACTGCCCAGTTGTACCAAAATTGATGAAACCCCTGGGGGTTTGAAATGTACACTATACCCCTAGATGAATTCCCTGAGGGGTGTAGTTTGCAAAATGGGGTCACTTGTGGGGGGGTTCCACTGTATTGGTAATGCAACATAGCACCCACCATTCATTCCACCAAAATCTGTGCTGCAAAATCCAAAAATCACTCCTTCCCTTCTGAGTCCTGCCATGCACCCAACTGGTATTTTTTGGTCACATGTGAGGCATTGCCGTACTCTGGAGAAATGGGGGCACAGATTTTGGGGTGCTTTGTCTCCTTCATTCCTTGTGAAAATGAAAAATTTTGAGCCAGAAGTACATTTTTGTGTAAAAAAATGTATTTTTTTCATTTTCACTGCCCAGTTGTACCAAAATTGATGAAACCCCTGGGGCTTTGAAATGTACACTATACCCCTAGATGAATTCCCTGAGGGGTGTAGTTTGCAAAATGGGGTCACTTGTGGGGGGGTTCCACTGTATTGGTGCTTGGGGGGTCTTGCTAATGCGACATAGCACCCACCAAAATTCCACCAGAATCTGAGCTGCAAAATCCAAAAATCACTCCTTCCCTTCTAAGTCCTGCCATGCACCCAACTGGTATTTTTTGGTCACATGTGAGGCATTGCCGTACTCGGGAGAAATTGGGGCACAGATTTTGGGGTGCTTTGTCTCCTTCATTCCTTGTGAAAATGAAAAATTTTGAGCCAGAACTGCATGTTTGTGTAAAAAAATGTAATTTTCCATTTTCACATCCCAGTTGTACCAAAATTGGTGAAACCCCTGGGGGTTTGAAATGTACACTATACCCCTAGATGAATTCCCTGAGGGGTGTACTTTGCAAAATGGGGTGACTTGTGGGGGGGTTCCACTGTATTGGTGCTTTGGGAGTCTTGCTAATGCAACATAGCACCCACCATTCATTCCACCAAAATCTTTGCTGCAAAATCCAAAAATCACTCCTTCCCTTCTGAGTCCTGCCATGCACCCAACTGGTATTTTTTGGTCACATGTGAGGCATTGCCGTACTCGGGAGAAATTGGGGCACAGATTTTGGGGTGCTTTGTCTCCTTCATTCCTTGTGAAAATGGAAAATTTTGAGCCAGAACTGCATGTTTGTGTAAAAAAATTTAATTTTCCATTTTCACATCCCAGTTGTACCAAAATTGGTGAAACCCCTGGGGGTTTGAAATGTACACTATACCCCTAGATGAATTCCCTGAGGGGTGTACTTTGCAAAATGGGGTGACTTGTGGGGGGGTTCCACTGTATTGGTGCTTTGGGAGTCTTGCTAATGCAACATAGCACCCACCATTCATTCCACCAAAATCTTTGCTGCAAAATCCAAAAATCACTCCTTCCCTTCTGAGTCCTGCCATGCACGCAACTGGTATTTTTTGGTCACATGTGAGGCATTGCCGTACTCGGGAGAAATTGGGGCACAGATTTTGGGGTGCTTTGTCTCCTTCATTCCTTGTGAAAATGAAAAATTTTGAGCCAGAACTGCATGTTTGTGTAAAAAAATGTAATTTTCCATTTTCACATCCCAGTTGTACCAAAATTGGTGAAACCCCTGGGGGTTTGAAATGTACACTATACCCCTAGATGAATTCCCTGAGGGGTGTACTTTGCAAAATGGGGTGACTTGTGGGGGGGTTCCACTGTATTGGTGCTTTGGGAGTCTTGCTAATGCAACATAGCACCCACCATTCATTCCACCAAAATCTTTGCTGCAAAATCCAAAAATCACTCCTTCCCTTCTGAGTCCTGCCATGCACCCAACTGGTATTTTTTGGTCACATGTGAGGCATTGCCGTACTCGGGAGAAATTGGGGCACAGATTTTGGGGTGCTTTGTCTCCTTCATTCCTTGTGAAAATGAAAAATTTTGAGCCAGAACTGCATGTTTGTGTAAAAAAATGTAATTTTCCATTTTCACATCCCAGTTGTACCAAAATTGGTGAAACCCCTGGGGGTTTGAAATGTACACTATACCCCTAGATGAATTCCCTGAGGGGTGTACTTTGCAAAATGGGGTGACTTGTGGGGGGGTTCCACTGTATTGGTGCTTTGGGAGTCTTGCTAATGCAACATAGCACCCACCATTCATTCCACCAAAATCTTTGCTGCAAAATCCAAAAATCACTCCTTCCCTTCTGAGTCCTGCCATGCACCCAACTGGTATTTTTTGGTCACATGTGAGGCATTGCCGTACTCGGGAGAAATTGGGGCACAGATTTTGGGGTGCTTTGTCTCCTTCATTCCTTGTGAAAATGAAAAATTTTGAGCCAGAACTGCATGTTTGTGTAAAAAAATGTAATTTTCCATTTTCACATCCCAGTTATACCAAAATTGGTGAAACCCCTGGGGGTTTGAAATGTACACTATACCCCTAGATGAATTCCCTGAGGGGTGTAGTTTGCAAAATGGGGTCACTTGTGGGGGGGTTCCACTGTCTTGGTGCTTGGGGGGTCTTGCTAATGCGACATAGCACCCACCAAAATTCCACCAGAATCTGAGCTGCAAAATCCAAAAATCACTCCTTCCCTTCTAAGTCCTGCCATGCACCCAACTGGTATTTTTTGGTCACATGTGAGGCATTGCCGTACTCGGGAGAAATTGGGGCACAGATTTTGGGGTGCTTTGTCTCCTTCATTCCTTGTGAAAATGAAAAATTTTGAGCCAGAACTGCATGTTTGTGTAAAAAAATGTAATTTTCCATTTTCACATCCCAGTTGTACCAAAATTGGTGAAACCCCTGGGGGTTTGAAATGTACACTATACCCCTAGATGAATTCCCTGAGGGGTGTAGATTGCAAAATGGGGTGACTTGTGGGGGAGGTTCCTAACTTTTAGCACTTATGGTGCCTAGAAACCTACATGGTGCCTAAAAAAAAATCTCATAAAAAGGAGGCTCCAAAATCAAGTAGGTGCTCCTTCTATTATGAAGCCTGTGGTTTGGTCAACGTGCACACTAGGGCCACATATAGGATATTTTTGAAAACAAAAGAATTGGGGGAATCAATTTTTAGTCACATTTATCTAGTAAAATCTACTGTATTCGTTAGAAAAATGTATTAAAATTGAAACTCTGCAAAAAAAAAAGAAATTTTGAAATTTCACCTACACTTTGTTTTAATTCCTGTGAAACACCTAAAGGGTTAACAAACTTCCAAAATGCTGTTTTGAATACTGTGAGGGGTGCAGTTTTTGAAATGGCATCATTTATGGGGGTGTCTCACATACAAGTCCCTCAAAGTCACATCAGAACTGAACTGGTCCCTAAAAAAATCAGTGTTTGAAATTTTCATGAAAATTTGAGAATTTGCTATTCATATTGTAAGCCTCCTAGTGTCCAAAAAAATTAAAAGGAAGTTGAAATAATGATGGAAACATAAAGTAGACATATGGTCTATGTTAGTTATTAACTATTTTGAGTGGTATGATTATTTGTCTCACAAGCAGAAAATTTAACATTTTGCAAATTGCTAAATTTTCCATTTTTTCACGATATTTTGGTATTTTTCACAAAAAAACACAGACTGTATCGACGAAAATTTACCACTAACTTGAAGTACAATGTGTCACGAGAAAACAATCTCAAAATCACTGGGATAAGTAAAAGCAAAAAAAAGTTATCCCCACTTAAGTGAGACATGTCAGATTTGAAAAAAAGGGCTCTGTCATGAAGGCACAAACTGGCTCTGTCATGAAGGGGTTAATAAACCAAAAAAATTAAATCAAAAACCCATAGCAGAAAAACATCAGTCCTACATTACGTACTTCATCTCCACAAAAAACTTTACAATGAGATAAACTCGATCTTACTTTCTTTGTTATAAACAATATTCCAATTAAATTTATTTATTCTGGTGGTAAAAATGAACTGTTACTTGGCTTACAATATTAGCATCAGCTCCTTTAAACTCTGTATTTTAACGGACCTCTTTCTATGGATATAAAGAAATTAGCTCAAACTGTTCCATTGTAATCAGACTACTTGCTGGATCTAACACTGCAAAGTACAGTGCAAGTGCATATACAGTAGACATGTTTAACTGGTCCTTTCCAATCCCCCTTCAATCCGGGGGTTTCCAAACAATACAGGGTATAGATAAATCATGCATTCCATTTCTTCCACATGTTGCTGGCCAGTCAACCAGAAAGAAGCTTTAATGCACAACCTCGTCTCTATAGTCACCAAATTATAAGCACGGGAAAACCTACAACAAATATATGCAACTTCTTTCAAATTTATAGATTGGACAAACAAAGAACTCTAATTATCAAAACAACCGCTACAGATTAGTTACTTCAGCAATATCCTCAGCAGACAATATACACCAAACAATCCAACCGCGGTCAAAAAATAAAAACAAACAAAAAATACTGTCATTTAAAGAAATTTAAAAAAGTAGAAAATCATTGCCAGCATAACCTTTAAATCAATATGCTTGTTATAGTCTGCACGCTTTGCAAATAAACAAAAGAAATATTCTTCCTAATTCAAGCAAGGTTGTTTAAAACTTCTTGCCAAGTTTCTCGCATTCCTTATCTATTCTCTGACACAGAGAAAAAATGGGCGATGCGGGGGGGGGGGGGGTTTGCAAGCTGACAGTCTGCAAAATGCAGCGTTGTCTTTCCATATGTTAAATTACGATCTATTTGTTTTATAGTTTATTGCTTCAAGTAATCTGGATTACCACACTTTAACAGAGATTTGAAAGAAAGATAAGGGGGGGGGAAAACTGCACCGACTTTTTTTTTTTTTTTTTTTAAATAGCTAATTTTTTTCCCCCTCAAACTTTGATTTTCTCAATTACTGATAAAATGTGGACACCAATATTATTGATCTCGCTGGGGCCTCCAATTGATAACGCAAAGATTTGATTGAGTCGTTGATTTTCTGTATTAACACTTGGTAATGCTTGGAGAGGGTTCTCTGCACAGTCCCTGTTGGTGGCTTCCCCTCTCTCCCCCGACGCCTGGAGACAGCGTGGCACTACCACTGCCTCCTGCCTTTGGCACGCCAGGGGTTAACAGTCCTTCTTGCTGCAGTTGCCAAAGCTGACCCGGAGCTGCAGCACACCAATGCCCGTGGCCGGCTCCCCGTCTCCCCCCGGCTGCCGGAGGTACACAGCACTGCCTCCCGCCTTTGGTGTGCCAGAGGTTAAGTGTGCCTCTGCTCCCCCCCACTGGTGCCACACGCCGGGAGCAGGAGGATCGGGACTCCCAGCCGCTGCACCCAACCAGCCCGGCCACCTGTCCTGCTGCAGCTCCCTGTTGGCGGAGCTGTGATGCATTGGGATGCCAGGCAGCACCTGTCGGAACCTGGCTTACCCGCTGCGGCTTCCAGCGCCCTGCAGCCTCCAGCCTAGGGGCACTGGTGATGAGTACATAGGGCGGCCACGGCCTCGTAGGAAGTTGGGTTTACTCCCTGATATTTGGACTTTCCTTCAGGGGTTTATTCATATACAACCACCATTTGCCCCTCCGGTAGCTCCATAGGATTTGTCTTTGGTTCTATGGGCTTTGGAAGCTTCTCCTTTCGAGCTTTTGCATTCTGTTGATCTGCCTTGGAGGAGATGGTGAAAGGGAGGGAGAGAGGTAGAAAGACAAAGCGAGAGGGTAAGAGGAAGAGAGGAAAAGAGTGGTAGAGGGAGGGTGAAAGAAGAGGATGGGTTTGAGAGAGAGAAAGGGTGAGAGGAGAGGGGATAAGGCGGAGAGCTAGAGAATGAATAAATGTTGGACAAGGAAGGCTCCTCTCTTCTGAGTTTCACGCCAAGGTCAGTCACCTAGATTGTGATGTTGGGCATGGGCAACAACAGTTTAACCCTAAATCCCCCCCCCCACACGCAAACACACAGTCAGCCTAACCCCTGTACCCTGTTGCCCTAACCCCTAGTCATTCCCTGCAGCTTTGCCCTAACCACCCCTTCTAAGTGCCTAACCTTCCACCCCCCACAGCATATACACATTATGCCAAAATTGATATTACGCCACCCGGATTGAGCCAACATTTACATTATGCTACCTGGATTGAGCCAATTTTAACATTATACCACATGGAATAAGCCAAAATTCACTTTATGCCACACAAAATATGACAAAATTCACATTATGCCACATGGCAGGGACAGAGATGGTGGGGTGATGCAGGGACAGAGACTGTGGGGTGATGCAAGGACAGTGATGGAGGGGACACAGGGACAGTGATGGAGGGGACACAGGGACAGTGAAGCATTATAGCAGGCTATTTACTATGAAAACCTACCAGGGGTCCAGCAGGGAGTTCAGTGGTGGTGCCCGGTGGGTCACCAGTGGCAGCGGCACCCAAGAGCAGCATCCTGTAAGTGCAGCAGTACACTGCACAACTTTTCAATGAAAATCTGGTACGAAACGCATTGGGCGTGGCCTTTACGGTGGATGTGGTGACGTCATCTTGGTGAAGTGAGCGGAGACGGGCAGCGGCGACTTGTGTGAGTGCAGCGTGAGAGGCTGCTGAGACGGAAGATCCCCTGAGCCGCGTTGGAATCCCATCCGTTCCTGTTTCACTTTGGCCGGGCAAGCTGATATATTTTAACCCCGATGTATGTGAGCATATGTTACCAGTAAAAGAACTATGTTTTTCTTTGCTTTTGGTGCGCTTCTCTTTTCTTCATTTGCAAGTACACCATTAGACTGTGGTAAAGTCCAGGAGGAAGCAACACACTACGGGGACCTGTATTCACATCTCTTGTATAGAGAGGTTTTGCGCAGTGGTATTGTGTTTGTATATGTATATATATATCATTCTGTGTGGCCTGGCACTCCTGCCCTTATAGAGGATGTAGCTTTACCCGGTGCCCTCTCTTAGAAAAAGTATATCGTCGCTGGATGAGCTGCACTCTCAGGATTTCAAATAAAGACGCGACACTTGTATTAAGTGCAGATTTCTACGTTTTCGGTTTATTTCAATAAACCTTCATCAGGAATACAGATATACAGTGTACAACTTGTGGATGGGGGGGGGGGGGGTGTCCCGCCAAGTGATGACATCATCGCCAGTGAGCCGCCTCACAGCCGATACATCATCATTCCTAGCCACCACAAAGTGTTAAAAAATTAACCTGTGCAGAGGGTCAAAATACATAAAAATAATATATACCTGTGCCGTTCAAATGGAGTGAAAAAGATACAATATATAATGCATATTGACATATCGGGTGAGATTTAATGGGATGAGAGATTCAGAAAATGAGAGATTTGGGGTGACATTCTATGGGATGAGATAAATGCGCGTTTTTTTTATCGCACCACTTCGCACTTTTTCAAATCGCAAGACTGGCCTGTTTTTCCGCATATTTAATGAGATGCGAAAAACGAGCCAAATATTGCGAATAGGTGCGAGGTGGTGCGATGTCTTTAGTCCTGAAAATGTGCGATTTTCATGTCTGAAAATCGCACGTTTGCAGGAAAGCGCAAATAAAAAAAAAAAACGAGCGCGGGGTCCCCCGCCAGAGCATAACCAGCCCCGGGCTCATTGGGCCGGTGCTGGTGACATAAAATCAGGGTCCCCGACAAATAGGGGTTCCCTTGATTTCATGAAACCAGCACCAGGCTCAAGGTCCGGCGCTGGTTCCCAATATACGGGGGACAAAATGACTAGGGGTCCCCCGTATTTTAAGAACCAGCACCAGACCCAACCAGCCAGCGGGGTAATGCCACAGCCGGGGGACACTTATTATATAAGGTCCCGCGGCCAAAGCATTATCCCCGTGGCTGGTCAGCATGGGCAGGGGTCCTGGGGAAGTGGGGACCCCCCAATGAAGGGGTCCCCCCCCCCTCCAGGACTTACCAGCCCATGCTAAAAGTCCGGGGCTGTCCCCGATGCCCCTGGGCGGTGGGCATCGGGCTGATGGATTGTGTAAAAAAAAGCAGAAAAACTATTGTTTTCTACTGGCGAACTATGAGTCCCAGCAAGCCTCCCCCGCATGCTGGGACTTGGAGAACCACAAGTCCCAGCATGCGGGGCATTAAAGGGCCCGCTGGCACTTGTAGTTCTACAGTACAAAAAATAGTGAAATAAAACACACTGACACCCTAAAAAATAAAAGTTTAATACACACATAACACACACATACTGATACTTACCTACCTTGAGCCCGTAGGTCGGTCCCTGGATCCGGGGCTCCAGGGCAGAAGAGTCCGGTTCCGGGGCCTTGGTCCTGGTTCCGGGGCTGGTCCTGGGGTTCCGGGGCTGGTCCTGGGGTTCCGGGGCTGGTCCTGGGGTTCCGGGGCTCCAGGGCTGAAGAGTCCGGTTCCGGGGCCTTGGTCCTGGTTCCGGGGCTGGTCCTGGGGTTCCGGGGCTGGTCCTGGGGGTCCACGGCTGAAGAGTCCAGTTCCGGGGCCTTGGTCCTGGTTCCGGGGCTGGTCCTGGGGTTCCGGGGCTGGTCCGGGGTCCAGGATCCGATGAAGTCCACAGGGGTACCTGAGGAAGGAAATCCTACTCAACTGGTCCCCGGCGATGACATCGGCATCCTCTCCGGCAGACGCGCTGCTCCCGGCTGCTGTGGTACCCGCTCTCGGACTGAAGAGGCGAAGAGATTTTCATTTTCCGCGCCTCTTCTCAGAATGATTCCATTGGCCGGCTAGCGGCCAATCAGGAGCCGAGAAAGTCCGCTCCTGATTGGCCGCTAGCCGGCCAATAGAATCATCTGGAGGAAAGGCGCGGAAGATGAAAATCTCTTCGCCTCTTCAGTCCGAGAGCGGGTACCACAGCAGCCGGGAGCAGCGCGTCTGCCGGAGAGGATGCCGATGTCGTCGCCGGGGACCAGGTGAGTAGGATTTCCTTCCTCAGGTACCCCTGTGGACTTTATCGGATCCTGGACTCCGGACGAGCCCCGGAACCCCAGGACCAGCCCCGGAACAAGGCCCCGGAACCGGACTCTTCAGCCCTGGAGCCCTGGAACCCCAGGACCAGTCCCGAAACCCCAGGACCAGCCCCGGAACCAGGACCAAGGCCCCGGAACCGGACTCTTCTGCCCTGGAGCCCCGGAGCCCGGACCCAGGATCCAGGGACCGACCTACGGGCTCAAGGTAGGTAAGTATCAGTATGTGTGTGTTATGTGTGTATTAAACTTTTATTTTTCAGGGTGTCATTGTGTTTTATTTCACTATTTTTTGTACTGTAGAACTACAAGTGCCAGCGGGCCCTTTAATGCCCCGCATGCTGGGACTTGTGGTTCTCCAAGTCCCAGCATGCGGGGGAGGCTTGCTGGGACTCATAGTTCGCCAGTAGAAAACAATAGTTTTTCTGCTTTTTTTTACACAATCCATCAGCCCGATGCCCACCGCCCAGGGGCATCGGGGACAGCCCCGGACTTTCAGCATGGGCTGGTAAGTCCTGGAGGGGGGGGGACCCCTTCATTGGGGGGGGGTCCCCACTTCCCCAGGACCCCTGCCCATGCTGACCAGCCACAGGGATAATGCTTTGGCCGCGGGACCTTATATAATAAGTGTCCCCCGGCTGTGGCATTACCCCGCTGGCTGGTTGGGTCCGGTGCTGGTTCTTAAAATACGGGGGACCCCTAGTCATTTTGTCCCCCGTATTTTGGGAACCAGCGCCGGACCTTGAGCCTGGTGCTGGTTTCATGAAATCAAGGGGACCCCTATTTGTCGGGGACCCTGATTTTATGTCACCAGCACCGGCTCAATGAGCCCGGGGCTGGTTATGCTCGTGCGGGGGACCCCGCGCTCGTTTTTTTTTTATTTTAACTGTTTTTTTTTTTTTTTTTAACAGAAACCTGCACAGAACATTGCGATCTGTGCAGGGTTCTGGCTAATTCGCCCATCAGAACCTGGTCTGATTTTTGGGGCGAATTATAGTCACACTTTATACAAATCGCATACCATTAAATATGCGATTTGTATACTTTTCCATGTGAAAACATCTTGATACGATGTGCTGCGAAAAGCAGCCATCGCATTTCCAGTGTGTCCAACTTGTTGGCAAAAATCGCATTTTTTTCACATTTTCGGAGCTCATTAAATATGCGAAAATGGAAAAAAATGCGATTTCGGCCGTTTTTGCGAAAAAATTCACATAAGTCTACAAATCGCATCCCATAGAATGTCACCCTCGGTGAGAAATCTCCAGTTTTTTTTAAAGCAGCAATCATTTACACTGCAAAATCAAACTGATTGCTGCTTTAAAAAAACTGGAGATTTCTCAACAAATCTCTCACTTTCTGAATCTCTCATCCTATTAAATCTCACCCATCAAGTGTAATTTCTACAAAAACGAAACAATACACGTATTAGCAAGGCACGATGGGCACCTCATATCCCACAGAGTGAGCACAGGGTGGGCACCTCATATCCCTCACAGTGAGCACAGGGTGGGCACCTCATATCCCTCACAGTGAGCACAGAGTGGGCACCTCATATCCCTCACAGTGAGCAAAGGGTGGGAACCTCATATGCTTCACAGTGAGCAAAGGGTGGGAACCTCATATCCCTCACAGTGAGCACAGAGTGGGCACCTCATATCCCTCACAGTGAGCACAGGGTGGGCACCTCATATCCCTCACAGTGAGCACAGGGTGGGCACCTCATATCCCTCACAGCGAGCACAGGGTGGGCACCTCATATCCCTCACAGCGAGCACAGGGTGGGCACCTCATATCCCTCACAGTGAGCACAGGGCGGGCACCTCTTATCCCTTACAGTGAGCACAGAGTGGGCACCTCATATCCCTCACAGTGAGCACAGGGCAAGCACCTCATATCCCTCACAGTGAGCACAGGGTGGGCACCTCATATCCCTCACAGTGACCACAGGGTGGGCACCTCATATCCCTCACAGTGAGCACAGAGTGGGAACCTCATATCCCTCACAGTGAGCACAGAGTGGGCACCCCATACCCCTCACAGTGAGCACAGAGTGGGCGTCTTATATCACAGTGAGCACAGAGTGGGCACCTCATATCCCTCACAGTGAGCACAGAGTGGGCACCTCATATCCCTCACAGTGAGCACAGGGTGGGCACCTCATATCCCTCACAGTGAGCACAGAGCGGGCACCTCATATCCCTCACAGTGAGCACAGGGCGGGCACCTCATATCCCTCACAGTGAGCACAGGGTGGGAACCTCATATCCCTCACAGTGAGCACAGGGCGGGCACCTCATATCCCTCACAGTGAGCCCTCACAGTGAGCACAGGGCGGGCACCTCATATCCCTCACAGTGAGCACAGGGCGGGCACCTCATATTCCTTTACAGTGAGCACAGGGTGGGAACCTCATATCCCTCACAGTGAGCACAGGGTGGGCACCTCATATGCCTCACAGTGACCACAGGGTGGGAACCTCATATCCCTCACAGTGAGCACAGAGTGGGCACCTCATATCCCTCACAGTGAGCACAGGGCGGGCACCTCATATCCCTCACAGTGAGCACAGAGCGGGCACCTCATATCCCTCACAGTGAGCACAGGGCGGGCACCTCATATCCCTCACAGCGAGCACAGGGTGGGCACCTCATATCCCTCACAGCGAGCACAGAGCGGGCACCTCATATCCCTCACAGCGAGCACAGGGTGGGCACCTCATATCCCTCACAGTGAGCACAGGGTGGGCACCTCTTATCCCTTACAGTGAGCACAGGGTGGGCACCTCATATTCCTTTACAGTGAGCACAGGGTGGGAACCTCATATCCCTCACAGTGAGCACAGGGTGGGCACCTCATATGCCTCACAGTGACCACAGGGTGGGCACCTCATATCCCTCACAGTGAGCACAGGGCGGGCACCTCATATCCCTCACAGTGAGCACAGGGCGGGCACCTCATATCCCTCACAGTGAGCACAGAGCGGGCACCTCATATCCCTCACAGTGAGCACAGGGCGGGCACCTCATATCCCTCACAGTGAGCACAGGGTGGGAACCTCATATCCCTCACAGTGAGCACAGGGCGGGCACCTCATATCCCTCACAGTGAGCCCTCACAGTGAGCACAGGGCGGGCACCTCATATCCCTCACAGTGAGCACAGGGCGGGCACCTCATATTCCTTTACAGTGAGCACAGGGTGGGAACCTCATATCCCTCACAGTGAGCACAGGGTGGGCACCTCATATGCCTCACAGTGACCACAGGGTGGGAACCTCATATCCCTCACAGTGAGCACAGGGTGGGCACCTCATATCCCTCACAGTGAGCACAGGGTGGGCACCTCATATCCCTCACAGTGAGCACAGGGCGGGCACCTCATATCCCTCACAGCGAGCACAGAGTGGGCACCTCATATCCCTCACAGCGAGCACAGAGTGGGCACCTCATATCCCTCACAGCGAGCACAGAGTGGGCACCTCATATCCCTCACAGTGAGCACAGAGTGGGCACCTCATATCCCTCACAGCGAGCACAGAGTGGGCACCTCATATCCCTCACAGCGAGCACAGAGTGGGCACCTCATATCCCTCACAGTGAGCACAGAGTGGGCACCTCATATCCCTCACAGTGAGCACAGAGTGGGCACCTCATATCCCTCACAGCGAGCACAGAGTGGGCACCTCATATCCCTCACAGTGAGCACAGAGTGGGCACCTCATATCCCTCACAGTGAGCACAGAGTGGGCACCTCAATTCCCTCATATTGTTAACCCTTCTAAAACTGCAGCTACTTATTCATAATGTAACCTTATGATGTCTATGTGCCCATTTTGCTTGTGTATTTCATGCCCAAATCAGCGTTGGGCCAGGCTAAATACACTTGGGTCATATGTAAGTGACTCCCCTCTGTTGCTTTCAGGGGTACATTTTGAGTCCCAAAACTCATTAACCCAGTGGTTCCCAAACATTTTTGAATCATGGTGCCCTAGAGCATCAAAATATTTTCAGGGCACCCCTAGGCCAAATGCTTCTTATCGAGAAATTCAGAAAAAAATAAATTGAATGAAGTGCATTGTGTGTATATGTCACAGTTATCTGGTGAGGGACAGGAATCGCTCCTGTTTGTCCATATATATTATGATTGGCAGCCACCAGCACTGGTTTTGCCTGGTACATTGACCATAAATAATAAGAATTGTTCCTGGTCCACCAACCCAAGGCACCCCTGCAAGTGTCCTGATGCACCCCAGGGAGCCTAGGCACACAGTTTGGGAACCACTGCATTAACCCTTGCAAAGTGAATTTTCTGAGTAAGCAGTTAATAAGAAACTAACTTCAGCCATATGTAGATGGCCCTAAGCAGTGAGTAAGAGCGACTACACTTGGGGCCTTATTCTAGTTCACTCTTTCTGACAAGTTCCTTCTTAGATGGACAAAACCATGTGCACTGCAGGTGGGGCAGATGTAACTTGTGCAGAGAGTTAGATTTGGGTGGTGTTTTACTTCAAAGTGAGATCTATATTGCAGTGTAAAAATAAAGCAGCCAGTATTTACCCGGAAACAAAATAACTCACCCACATCTAATTCTCTCTGCACAAGTTACATCTGCCCCCCTGCAGTGCACATGGTTTTGTCCATCTAAGAAGGATTTTGTCAGAAAGAGTGAACTAGAATAAGGCCCTTGGTAACTAAAGGCCACTGATACGTGTCAGGGAGTCTCCTGGGTGCAGAATGCAGGAGGGCAGGTTACTATGGGATGGTAGCAGCTTGCATATGACAGCTGTCCCCATAGTTACCAAACTGCCATCCGCAACATGGCGGACAGCCGCCTTCCGTCTCCTCCAGCCACAAGAGGGCGGCTGCGTCACGTGTCTCCGGCGCTGCTGCCATTCGCAATGTGGCCGCCGGATGTCGCTCTCTCGGTGACGCAGTGACGGTGACCGGCAGCGGGAAGATGGCCGAGGGAGAGCGGGCGGCCGAGACCGGGGGGTCAGAGACCGGGAGCGGCGGGGACAGAACGGCGGAGGAGTTGAAAGAGAGGGCCAACGAGTACTTCCGGGGTAACCGCACTACAGCGCCCAGCGTGTCCTGCCGGCCGCCCTGCTGCTGCACTACTGCTCCCAGCGTGTCCTGCTGACCTCCCCTGCTGCACTACTGCTCCCAGCGTGTCCTGCTGAATTCCCCTGCTGCACTACTGCTCCCAGCGTGTCCTGCTGACCTCCCCTGCTGCACTACTGCTACCAGCGTGTCCTACCACCCCCCTTCTGCTGCACTACTGCTCCCAGTGTGTCCTACCACCCCCCTTCTGCACTACTGCTCCCAGCGTGTCCTGCCGGCCTCCCTGCTGCTGCACTACTACTCCCAGCGTGTCCTGCCGACCTCCCCTGCTACTGCACCCAGCGTGTCCTGCCGGCCTCCCTGCTGCTGCACTACTGCTCCCAGCGTGTCCTGCCGCCCCCACCCCCCCTGCTGCTGCACTACTGCTCCCAACGTGTCCTACCGCCCAACTTCTGTTGCACTGCTACTCCCAGCATGTCCTTCCGGCCTCCCTGCTGCTGCACTACTACTCCCAGCATGTCCTGCTGACCTCCCCTGCTGCACTACTGCTCCCAGCGTGTCCTGCTGACTTCCCCTGCGGCACTACTGCTCCCAGCGTGTCCTACTGCCCCCCTTCTGCTGCACTACTGCTCCCAGTGTGTCCTACCGCCCACCTTCTGCACTACTGCTCCCAGCGTGTCCTACCGGCCTTTCTGCTGCTGCACTACTACTCCCAGCGTGTCCTGCCGACCTCCCCTGCTGCTGCTCCCAGCGTGTCCCTCCGGCCGCCCTGCTGCTGCACTACTGCTCCCAACGTGTCCTACCGCCCCCTGCTGCCGCACTACTACTCCCAGCATGTCCTGCTGACCTACCCTGCTGCACTACTGCTCCCAGCGTGTCCTGCTGACCTCCCCTGCTGCACTACTGCTCCCAGCGTGTCCTACCGCCCCCTTTCTGCTGCACTACTGCTCCCAGTGTGTCCTACCGCCCCCCTTCTGCACTACTGCGCCCAGCGTGTCCTGCCGACCTCCCCTGCTACTGCTCCCAGCGTGTCCTGCCGGCCTCCCTGCTGCTGCACTACTGCTCCCAGCGTGTCCTGCCGCCCCCCCCCCCCCCCGCTGCTGCACTACTGCTCCCAGCATGTCCTACCGCCCCCTGCTGCTGCACTACTACTCCCAGCATGTCCTGCTGACCTCCCCTGCTGCACTACTGCTCCCAGCGTGTCCTGCTGAATTCCCCTGCTGCACTACTGCTCCCAGCGTGTCCTGCTGACCTCCCCTGCTGCACTACTGCTACCAGCGTGTCCTACCACCCCCCTTCTGCTGCACTACTGCTCCCAGTGTGTCCTACCACCCCCCTTCTGCACTACTGCTCCCAGCGTGTCCTGCCGGCCTCCCTGCTGCTGCACTACTACTCCCAGCGTGTCCTGCCGACCTCCCCTGCTACTGCACCCAGCGTGTCCTGCCGGCCTCCCTGCTGCTGCACTACTGCTCCCAGCGTGTCCTGCCGCCCCCACCCCCCCTGCTGCTGCACTACTGCTCCCAACGTGTCCTACCGCCCAACTTCTGCTGCACTGCTACTCCCAGCATGTCCTGCCGGCCTCCCTGCTGCTGCACTACTGCTCCCAACGTGTCCTACCGCCCCCTGCTGCCACACTACTACTCCCAGCATGTCCTGCTGACCTCCCCTGCTGCACTACTGCTCCCAGTGTGTCCTACCACCCCCCTTCTGCACTACTGCTCCCAGTGTGTCCTGCCGGCCTCCCTGCTGCTGCACTACTACTCCCAGCATGTCCTGCCGGCCTACCTGCTACTGCTCTACTACTCCCAGCGTGCCCTACCGACCCCTGCTGCTGCACTACTACTCCCGGCATGCCCTACCGCCCCCTGCTGCTGCACTACTACTCCCAGCGTGCCCTACCGCCCCGCTGCTGCTGCACTACTGCTCCCAGCGTGTCCTGCCAACCTCCCCTGCTGCACCACTGCCCCCAGCGTGTCCTGCCGACCTCCCCTGCTGCACTACTGCCCCCAGCGTGTCCTGCCGACCTCCCCTGCTGCACTACTGCCCCCAGCGTGTCCTGCCGACCTCCCCTGCTGCACTACTGCCCCAGCGTGTCCTGCCGACCTCCCCTGCTGCACTACTGCTCCCAGCGTGTCCTGCCAACCTCCCCACCTCCCCTGATGCACCACTGCTCCCAACATGTCCTGCCGCCACCCACTGCTGTACTACTACTCCCAGCGTATCCTGCTGACCTCCCTTGCTGTTGCATTAATGCTCCCTGTGTGTTCTACCTCCCCCTGCTGCACTACTGCTCTCAGCGTGTCCTACTGGCCTCCCCTGCTGCACTACTGCTCCAAGCATGTCTTGCCGACCTCCCCTGCTGCACTACTGCTCCCAGCGTGTCCTACTGCCCCCTGCTGCTGCACTACTGCTCCCAGCATGTCCTACTGCCCCCCTGCTGCTGCACTACAGCTCCCAGCGTGTCCTGCTGGTTCAACCTGCTGCACTACAGCTCCCAGTGTGTCCTGCCGCCTTCCCCCCTGCTGCTGCACTACTGCTCCCAGCCTGTCCTGCTGGCCTCCCCCCTGCTTTTGCACTACTGCTCTCAGCATGTGCTGCCGGCCTCCCCTGCTGCTGCACTACTGCTCCCAGCGTGTCCAGCCGGCCTCCCCTGCTTCTGCACTACTGCTCCCGGCGTGTCCAGCCACACCTCCATCCATGTCGGCGGTTTGCTGCGTCGGTGCTGTGCTGACGTCTGCAGGAATATTAGACTGTAACCTCCTATCTTTGCCTCCTAGTGAAGGATTATGACCACGCCGTGCAGTATTACACAGAAGCCATCGCTCTCAGCCCCAATACTGCCATCTACTATGGGAACCGCAGCTTGGCGTATCTGCGCACTGAATGTTATGGTTACGCTCTGGCTGATGCGTCTCGCGCCATACAGCTCGATTCCAAATACATTAAGGGCTACTACCGGCGGGCGGCCAGTAACATGGCCCTGGGGAAGCTGAAGGCTGCTCTGAAAGACTATGAGACGGTCAGAGCACTTGCCGTCTATATCTCTCCCCGCCCCCCGCATGCTCCCCTTTCCTGACCTATTGCTCTGTTCTCTCCAGGTGGTGAAGGTTCGCCCCCAGGACAAAGATGCTCAGATGAAGTTTCAGGAGTGCAGCAAACTAGTGCGGCAGAAGGCATTTGAGAGAGCGATTGCCTGCGATCAGCATAACCGCTCCGTGGTTGACTCCCTGGACATCGAGGGGATGAGTAAGTAAATATCGGGGCTATAACTGTACTTGGGGGTTGTCTGGTAAAATGGGTCATTATCGCTGCATTTGATCTACCTTCAGAACAGGGGTGACTTAGCCACTGAGCCGCTGCGCTGTTACCTAGTCCTACCCTCCAGATGTCCGTGTCCCGGTGTGTAGGGGGTGCGCGTCCTCCCGTCCTGTCCCTAGGAGAATATTTCTTCATTCACAGATGTCTTAGCCGTTTATTCTGTTACCACTGCCCTATAGGCGAGGTACAGTAGGTACATGTATCCTGTATTGCAGCTCTTCTCTGGTGCAGTGAGTATGTGTGCACCACAGCTCCTCTCTAGATGTGGGGCAGTAGGTAGGTGTACCCGCGAGGTGTGGGGCAGTAGGTAGGTGTACCCGCGAGGTGTTGGGCAGTAGGCAGGTGTACCCGCTAGGTGTGGGGCAGTAGGCAGGTGTACCCGCTAGGTGTGGGGCAGTAGGTAGGTGTGGGGCAGTTAGGCAGGTGTACCCGCTAGGTGTGGGGCAGTAGGCAGGTGTACCCGCTAGATGTGGGGCAGTAGGCAGGTGTACCCGCTAGGTGTGGGGCAGTAGGCAGGTGTACCCGCTAGATGTGGGGCAGTAGGCAGGTGTACCCGCTAGATGTGGGGCAGTAGGTAGGTGTACCCGCTAGATGTGGGGCAGTAGGTAGGTGTACCCGCGAGGTGTTGGGCAGTAGGCAGGTGTACCCACGAGGTGTTGGGCAGTAGGCAGGTGTACCCGCGAGGTGTGGGGCAGTAGGTAGGTGTACCCGCGAGGTGTGGGGCAGTAGGTAGGTGTACCCGCTAGGTGTGAGGCAGTAGGTAGGTGTGCCCGCTAGGTGTGGGGCAGTAGGTAGGTGTTGGGCAGTAGGCAGCTGTACCCACGAGGTGTTGGGCAGTTAGGCAGGTGTACCCGCTAGGTGTGGGGCAGTAGGTAGGTGTTGGGCAGTTAGGCAGGTGTACCCGCTAGGTGTGGGGCAGTAGGCAGGTGTACCCGCGAGGTGTTGGGCAGTTAAGCAGGTGTACCCGCGAGGTGTTGGGCAGTAGGCAGGTGTACCCGCTAGGTGTGGGGCAGTAGGTAGGTGTTGGGCAGTTAGGCAGGTGTACCCGCTAGGTGTGGGGCAGTAGGTAGGTGTACCCGCGAGGTGTGGGGCAGTAGGTAGGTGTACCCGCTAGGTGTGGGGCAGTAGGTAGGTGTACCCGCTAGGTGTGGGGCAGTAGGCAGGTGTACCCGCGAGGTGTTGGGCAGTTAGGCAGGTGTACCCGCGAGGTGTTGGGCAGTAGGTAGGTGTTGGGCAGTTAGGCAGGTGTACCCGCTAGGTGTGGGGCAGTAGGCAGGTGTACCCGTGAGGTGTTGGGCAGTTAGGCAGGTGTACCCGCGAGGTGTTGGGCAGTAGGCAGGTGTACCCGCTAGGTGTGGGGCAGTAGGCAGGTGTACCCGCTAGGTGTGGGGCAGTAGGTAGGTGTGGGGCAGTTAGGCAGGTGTACCCGCTAGGTGTGGGGCAGTAGGCAGGTGTACCCGCGAGGTGTTGGGCAGTTAGGCAGGTGTACCCGCTAGGTGTGGGGCAGTAGGCAGGTGTACCCGCTAGGTGTGGGGCAGTAGGTAGGTGTTGGGCAGTAGGTAGGTGTACCCGCTAGGTGTGGGGCAGTAGGCAGGTGTACCCGCGAGGTGTTGGGCAGTAGGCAGGTGTACCCGCTAGGTGTGAGGCAGTAGGTAGGAGTTAGGCAGGTGTACCCGCGAGGTGTTGGGCAGGTGTACCCGCTAGGTGTGGGGCAGTAGGTAGGTGTTGGGCAGTAGGCAGGTGTACCCGCGAGGTGTTGGGCAGTTAGGCAGGTGTAACCGCGAGGTGTTGGGCAGTAGGCAGGTGTACCCGCTAGGTGTGAGGCAGTAGGTAGGAGTTAGGCAGGTGTACCCGCGAGGTGTTGGGCAGTAGGCAGGTGTACCCGCGAGGTGTTGGGCAGTAGGCAGGTGTTCCCGCGAGGTGTTGGGCAGTAGGCAGGTGTACCCGCGAGGTGTTGGGCAGTAGGTAGGTGTACCCGCGAGGTGTTGGGCAGTAGGCAGGTGTACCCGCGAGGTGTTGTGCAGTAGGTAGGTGTACCCTCTGTTGCAGGTCAGTGGTGTGCGTTTCACAGTGCGCTCTTTCCCTGTCTCCAGCCATAGAAGATGAGTACACAGGTCCCCAGTTACAGGATGGGAAGGTCACCTTGGACTTCATGCTGGAACTAATGAAATTTTATAAAGATCAGAAGAAGCTTCATCGGAAATGTGTCTATCAGGTAAATCTGTGTGTGTGTATCGCAGTATATACAGCTCGAGCCAGATGGCGCCTAGTCCCAGCTGCTGTGTACACTGCTGATTTAGCGGGGCGCTGCTAGAGGGGCAGGGTGCATTTTGCCCCAATAAAAATCGGGCAGGGCGCAGCGCCCCGCTAAAACAGCCTAGCGGGAACACTAGCTGTGTAAACCGCCCTTACTCCCCTCA